>NC_071109.1:29127500-29270000 GCF_024256425.1 Clarias gariepinus | reverse complement strand
CTGTCATCTGTTTGATTCCATTACCAGACCTGGCTATTTACTAGTTGTAAGTAAGTTACTAGTTAGTATGACCGATGATTTTAAAGAATTGTGGGCACAAAAGCCTGGAAATTAACGGTCTTGTGCACACAAAGGATCCAAAGCCTGCAAACAAATTGTATCCTGTGTGCACAAACTAACCAAACCAAGAGAACAAATTGCATTTTCTGTGCACGAAATGTTTAAATAATATCTAAAGTTCACAAATGAACCAAAATGTACAAACAAATTGTATCATAAGCACACAAATTTACCCAAAACGAAAAACAAAAAAAAAATTATCTTGTTTGCATGTTATGTACAATGTAGGAACAAATTATAATTCATGCAAATTTTAACCTAAACAAACTGTTTGAATGACTTGTGTCTTGTGTGCACAAATTAACCAAATCAAGTAAACGACTAAGCCAAAACGAAAGAATGAATTGTACCTCTGTTGTGTATAAACTACTAAAACGTAGGAACTAATTATGGCTTGTGTGCACAAATTAACCAAAACAAAGGAACAAGTTGTGTTGTGTGTTGTGTGTGAAACAAATGAACTAAAACTAAAACTTCCCACGAAAACTTAACCAAAACTGATTGGATATCCTGTGCACAAATATACTACAGTACATTGCAGAAATAAAATGTAGCTCATGCGCATGAACTGATCAAAACGTGAGAACAAATTATGAGCCAAAAAAGGGAAAATTAATTGTATTTTGTGCGCACAAATAAATAAAAAATGTAGGAACAAACTGTAGGACTTGTGTGCATCATTGGAATGATTTAGTAAAATAAACAAACAAACTACGAATTAAATAACAATGTGACCCATCCAAAGCTCTGTAGTTCTCAGATGTTGTTGTTTTTTTTTCATTTTGGAGAAGTTTGCGGTTTCTTAGTAACATGGTAACCTTAACTTTTTTTATTTCTTTTATTGTGAACGGTGGGAAAAGAGAATTGGATTCTAACATTTACATTTTTGTGAACTTTCCACAACTTTAGTTGTTTAACTTATAAAACTAATCAAATTAGGGCAGAGTGCAGTGGTATAAGTGGATCAAAACACATAACGTTTTTATAAAATGATCAACTAAAGTCATGTGAATTTTAATTCTTGATTGTTTTTATAACCTCTGACTACTTTATTCCTTACTACAAATGATTATGAAATTGCAATAGAACAAATTCATCAGGAATGATAAAGATATCAGAAAGCGTACTCTTATCCACTCGTATATTTATCCAGTCATTTGTCCATCTTTTCTCGCCGTGAGGTGGAGTGGAGAGGCCTGACCGGCGTTAATCCTATTCCTCTCCAGACGAGAGACACGTCGGCCTGCAGATGGGAGAGGAGGCTCGGCCTCCCCTCCCCAACACGGCCTCCAAAAATCCTGTTCTTAACACATGAACGAGCACCTTGAATTATTCACCCTTTTCAATATTTCACATGGCTCCTCTTTTTCTCCCTGATCCATGTTTGTTGCCCCGGCCTAATGCAATTTTCATGACAAAAAATGTTTTTGTCCTACTTTGAAGCACGGTCCGAGCTGGGGCGGTGCGACGGGGTATCGCTAGCCCCGAGCTGGAGGGTTTCGTTAAAAGATTGAGAGATGGGTTTCGGGGGAAGAAAAGAAAGCATCTACTCATGGAATGAGGACGAGGTTAAGCCTGGCTGAACCGAAATTCACCAAAACACAAAGACATTGTCGTTAAATGACTAAACACCAGAAAAAGAAACATATCTTTACAAAAATCTTGCTAGACAAGAAATAATATTTAGCGATGATGTCAGGTCATATGTGGCTACAATAAATCTTTTATTAGGTTTACTAATAGTGCTTTCAAAATGTAAACACATGGTACACTTGCTATTCAAGCGGTTGTAACATGAATGCTAAGAAAAACCTAGCTAATAACCGTGGATAATAAACATGCTAGCTAGCACACAGACATAGAAATCCTAAACATGGATAGGGGAAATGATGACTGACAGTGAAAATAAGCCAAAACTAAAGAAAATGTAAAAAAAAAATTTTTTTGATGTGTTGCTAAATCATGAAGAAAATACAGTTTTTTAATAAAATTCCGCTGGAAATACGCTTAGCATCAAATGTAAGAATGCAACACAAGAGACATTTAACTGGGCAAAATGAGTTTTAAATATTAGCACCCCGAAAAACGCTGTATACTAAAAATATAAGGTAACAAAAGCTAAAAGGTCTGAGGATTGTACCCTGAGTTTTATATGTACGTATAATATATATAAGTATTTATACACCTGATCCAGTTTTATTTATTAATCTCCTTTCATCTCATATGAGTGCTAATACTACACATGAACAAGCTGTACTGTACGTAGTACTTTCTATATATCAGGGATGCACGCTAACTCTGTACCCTTGCTTTCTTCTTACTTGATGTCTCTTTCTTTTAAATATGTATTTCGTTTTCTTTCCCTTTATCCTGAGTTGTAAATAAATGCATTCTAATGGACTCGACTCTGTTATAACTTTTATAAAAGAAAAACAGCCATGAATCAGCCATGAAAGCAAAGTGCTTCTAAGGCCTGAGGAGTATATAAGATAGAGGAGGAAAAAAAATAAATAAAAATAAACAGCAAAATAAGAAATTGTGTGTGGGTCTGGACGTATTGGCTGCTACCCAGCATGCCGAGCGCTCCGGTCTCCCCACTGTTACTCTGTGTGTGCAGGCTGCTGCCCCCAACCCCCCCGGTCCATACGGCCCTGCCCATAGCACTCCACACTCAGCCCGCCATGTGGCTGGCTATTCTCCACACACACACACACACACAAACGGGCATATTCGTATACCACCCAACTGCCCTCTTGTATGCTCACTCCCACTCCCACACCCACACAAGTGAGCTGTGATTAAACTTTAAGGTGAATTACGGCAGCCGAGGCTGAGATGCAGGCTTTCAGGAGCACAGCGCTGCAGCAGCAAACCTAATGAAACATTCATGCACAATTTTTTTTTATTAGTGTGTCTAGTTAAGGGCTTGCTTTTCATCACTACAGTTCATCTGGTCTACCAGAGACACATCTTTATTAAGGCATCTAGGCTTCAATCATCAGCTGTTAATTATTACACTTGTTTTAGTTGTTACAAGAGTTACATACTAACCAAAAAACAAGATTTTGAACATCATATCACCCAGAATGCATTGAGGCAGGACCTACAGTATGTGTGCTCCTAACTGACCTTTCAGTACTACATAACTGAATAACATCAAATCAAATCTACATACATATACGTTATAAATGTGTTTGGTGATCAGTACTGAGGATGTCCAGTATGTTTCCTCAATTTAAAGCATCTGCTCCGGCGCCGTCCCGGGTCCTCGGAGCACGCTCAGTGCAGGGCTTCCACACGCCTCCTGCCTATAGCACAGTTGTGGGTGCATTTGGAGCCGGAGTCGTGCGCAGTGTGTCCGTGCTCTGAGCCAAACTCGTCCATATGCCTCTCCAGCTGACTCTTCATCTCGATCGGCCCTTGACCCCAACGTCCAGCGACATCCACTCGCAAGACAGCCGTCCAGAAAAACAACATACGCACGCACATATGCGTTCGCAGTCGATTGTTCCTGCAAGCCTTTAGAGGATAGTCAAAGCTGATGTTTATATAATAAACATCATGGACGTGCTGACAATGTGTAAGATAAAACTATAGGTGGATGGTGGAATTGCCGAATCAATGCAATAATTTTTTTACAGTCGCTGAAGTTGAAATGCTAGTGATCAGTTGTGAGTAGGAATTACGGTGAGCTTCTTTACATGGTTGTGTTTAGGTTGGTTGTGTTTCAAGTTTTATTGTCGATAATGTCTGAATGGAGAATAAAAAAAGTTTAATTGATTTCATGTAAATATTTTTGTCAATGCTGATGTTACAGTGTCCCCTTAAGCGCGCCGTCTCTATTGCAGTGTTGCATTTGCTATGAATGCCCGACAACATTTATCACTGCTGCTGATCAAGTTCTTACGTTTGTGCACATTAATTTCTTATTTGACAGAATGTTTGCAGTCTAATTTCAGTTTTTTTTCATCATTTATGCTGCCATGTTGCCTGCATTCAAATAAGTGTTTTGTGGGACCAGAATAAAGCAATTAATATAGTGGAATGAATGAACTTGTAACAATGTTGGTGTGCTTTTACTACATACCTCCCTTTCTTATTACTGAATTTATAAATCATGTCACTTTAAAATCATGTGCAAAAAAAGTCCAAAGAAAATCTGTAGTAATGAAAATGACAAATATAGATCAATCTTGCCAAAATTTCATTGAGGTGCTTCTTTATTATGTTTGGGGAAAAAAAATCATGATGTCATAATATTTTTTTAATGATATGAAAAGAAGGCTATGCTACCATGATACTACGAAGAATGTCCAAGTAATACTGAGACTTTGTATTGTGCAGAATAAGTAAAAACTCCCTTTATTTCTCCTTACATAAATTCCCTGCTACACTAATGCACTTATCCCAGTGTTTCACTAGTGCTTGGACACCATTAAGGTAGAAAGTTTTTCCAGGATGGCAGAATAATGATCAGACTGCCTGTCTGAGATCTGAAACGCTGGCCTCCCAGGAACTCCTTCAATGCCCCAAACATGTGAAAATGGCTTTGAGCGAGGTCAGGACTGTACGTGGGACGTGGCTATAAGTTGATGTGGCCGAGGTCCTGTAATGTGCACGTGATGGTGGTGAATGTGTGTACAGTTGCCACAGATGCATCTCCTCAACAAGTAGCTATCTGTCTATTTTCAAGGATCAGGCACTCCAATCGCTGAATTTCCAAAATAATGACAGCAGTGGGCTCTGAACCACCTCGGCCGAGATCGTCAGTCAACAGAAGACAGACAGCCTTCTGTTAAACATTTGCACATTCTAATGTTTTTTAGCGGCTAAGAGTCTCATCAACCGTACTGTGCTTAAAGTTTTCTGCAAATGTCAATCATCACAAGGTCCGGTTGAACTCCTATCAAACAATTTTTTTTGTATGTTATTTTTTTATGATTCCTTTTACATGGAAAGATACTAATATATGGACACATATTGTAGAATCATCACAGACTACATGCAAAATTAGAATAAAATGAATTAAAACTCGTTGCAAGCATTGACATGAAAATTATATAGCTTTTTAAAAAAAAATGCATAGAGTCTTATTAACTGATTATTACGTTTAAAATGGATTACTCCGTCCCAGTATGTACTGATGTATTCTATTTTATTCTGATAATGAACATAAACATCTCAAAAAAGTTGACAATAGGAATAGTTACTAAATTACCTAAAAGTATATAAAGTGCTGGTGGAAACTGGTGTCACGTTCAGGGTGTATTCCCAACTCATACAGACACTATGTAGTGGATTTGCAATTAATTAAACAACTAATACTGCTATACATAAAAAAAAAAGTGACTGTCCAAGCCACTCTGCTTTTTGTCCGGTGATTGAAGATGCGCTGGGTTAGTGGAAGAATTGCCCAAAGGCCTACACTTTATTTGATCCTGGTCAATATTGTCAGCATACTGTACATAGTGCATTGTGAAAACTCCTGCTTCCACTTTTTCAGATAAATTACTTTATCTGTTTGCTGAATTTTATTGTTGGTTCATCTGAGAAGGTAGACGTCAACCGTCTATAGCTTTCAGAAGTCTTAGATAACTGCTACGGCTAAATCGTAAATGGTGCCATATTATACACACATTATTGTGATACTGTACATAAAATGTAAAACAGGTTTAATGATGGTGGTTATTTATATATATATATATATATCCCTCTGCTGATGTAAAGTACATCACCTAAGTAGCAGCCAAGTGCTGCTTTTGTACCCACAGCAAACAGATCCTCTCAGATCAGCACTCAGCGGGTCTTTACCACCGTCACAAACCAACCGTGTTTGTTTAAAGGGAAGATTTAAAGACGCCAAGCTCCTCTTGCTTTCCTCTAAAATGGCGTTTTAGCATGGTGTTTGCGGAGCAAACAAGCGCGCGGCGTGAGTGTGCTTTGTGACACTTGGCAAACACCATCATCTGTTGTTTAAAATCGGCCCACGCGAGGAGCTGCAAGACAAAGCCTGGTTGAGAAAGTAATCGACTGTCTAGACCTCTTTAACAAAGGCTGGCCCCTTTACAAAAGCAAGTCGCAACTTTTTTTTTTTTTTTTTTTTTAAGTTTCTTTGGCACACCAGGCTGGTAGGGCAGCAGAGGGGTCCGCATGAGAACGAAAACGAAGAGAGATGCCAAAAACACGCCATACTGGTGGCCCTCACGTCCGAACACGGCCAAGATTATTACTGAGCTTAGTCAATAATGTGAATAGAAAACATCAACAGCGGCTCCCAGTAGGGATACCAGTCCAGGGAAACTGTGACAGTCCAGGGTACTGTGTCAATTGTATTCAGATTTTTTTATTATTATGCTAATTTGGAAAAATAAAAAAAAAACAATAAGAACAGTAATTTTTATAAAAAGAAAAGTAAAAAAATAATTAAATATATGTTTTTTTATTAATTCTGTAGGTACAAGAACAAATATTCCATTTTAACAATTTTTTATACAAACTACAAGGGGTGGCACGGTGACTTAGTGGTTAGCACTGTCGCCCTGCAGCTCCAGGTTCCGGGTTCGATTCGCACCTCAGGCCTGTGTGCATGGAGTTTGCATGTTTTCCCCATGCTTGGTGGGTTTTCTCCGGGTACTCCAGTTTCCTTCCACAGTTCAGGAAAACATGTAGATTATGTTCACAGGCATTCCCAAATCGCTCGTAGTCTGTGTGTGCTTTTCAATTGATTTGCACCCCACCCAGGGTGTACCCCACCTTGTGCCCTAAGTCTCCTGGGATAGGCTTCAGGTTTTTTTTCCTTACATCATCAGTTGATGTTAAACCTTGTTTTTTAAAACCACCATGTTCAGACTTTCACATCCTCATGATGCTCAGCATGTTGTGACATAATTTCCCTCAGTAATGATAATGCGTGTTTGCTCGTGTGGCCTTCCCCTAGCAAATGAGCTAAATAACTGGTTTATGACTGTATGTGTGTGTTGTTATTACATTAGCATAAGCATAAGAGAAGAAGAGAGAGGATTGATGATTTGGCTTGTTTACCGGCGCGCTGCTTGGCCACAGCTTGCCATCGTTGCTGCTGCTGCTGCTCGAGGCCTCTGGAGGTTTCCCGGAGCCCTGGAGTGCAGCGGAAAAACCAAAACACTCCTAAGAGGAGAAGTGCAGAGGTGAGCACGCAGTTCAGCACGCTTTCTGACCTCAAACAGCTAACACAGTAAACGCTTACACTCCGATGGACGTGACAAGCCAGGCAGAAGAGATAAAGGCTGGAGGAGATTAGGAATGGAGGACCAGCGGGGGACGATGATGATGATTATATGATGATGATGATGATGATGACAAAACAGTGGCAATTATATAACAATGTATTCTTAAAAATGAATAAAATATAGATTTGAGTTTTATAACACATTTTATAACAAGTTCCAATCTAACACCTAACAAGCCAAAACTAATTGGGTCAAATGTTTTTGGAAGATGCATTAGTAAGGGCTCAACTGAATAATTAAGATGTCTAACACGCCTAACACGCCTAATATTTGACACTTATGGCTTTAATTAATCTTTGGGCCAAACTATCATCTTACATGCTTGACAAAATCAACATCTGGATAAAATCATTAGTCACATGACTAATAAACCCAAACAAGAGACAGCTCTGCTTGATTTTGAAATAAACCCTCAATATACCGTAAACTTGTATATTTTGTTGCTGCAGTTGGTCACTGACTAAAACATTCAACAGTCTACATGAACAGTTTGGAAAACAATTTTCAGACTTACTCATGTTCGCAAATTATTTTTCTCTGACACACAAGGTCGTCTACGACAAAAAAATTATTTTAAAAAATCGATATAACCTTATTTTAAAAGCTTTTAAAAGCAAAGCGTGAATCGTATTAAATCAAAGCTGCCAGAATTTCAACCAAAAGTTGGTGCATCGTGACGAGCCAATCATATCGCTTCTTTCTGTCATGTGATCACAGTGGCTGCCATGAGAGGTTTAAATGTGTTCAGTGGGTTTTTGGAGAATGTTGATGCCAAGATGTTTCACTCCGTCATTGCCGATGCGGCCGCCCAGCGTTAATCAATGACAGGTATACATTGATTAACATTGAAGGAAATACTTTCTGTGAAATAGGACCTTATGTGATTCGGATGTTGTTCGAAAACCATGTTCTATACATGACAAAGCTGCATGGGATAACTGTAGTACTGTAAAGCACTGTGATGAAGCAGAGAAATAACATTACAAAGCAAAGCATGCACAAATGATTTGTGCATAAGAGAGATGAGATGTACATGCTGTGTGTGGGAAGCAGTTGGTTAAATGGTGCACAAAACTGTTTTTGCATTTTGCTTATCATGTTTCTCATAATCTTCAATAATCTTTGTGATTAATAAGGTTTTGTGTGCAACACTTTTTTCTTGATTGTAATTTGAGTCCACGACTCACTACGTAATCACAATCAAAGCATGAGTTTGCTATATTTCTTTAAATAAGACTAAATTGCAATACTATACTGCATAGTTATAACCACAAACATAACCGTAGGATGATTTATCCAAAGTGGCAAAACTGTGGAAGATGGATTTATAGCTTTTTTTTAAAAAAAAAAAAACACACAAAATTCACACTTATATTACCCAAACAGTTTTGCCATTTGTGTTTTGTTATCCCTTTACCATGCACAAAATATTCTAAATCTCTCAGTTTGCAATATTAATTGTTTCATTTAACTTTTTCTCAAAACTATAAAAATAGAGAGATCTCATTTTGCTGTCAAACTGCTCATATATCCGGAGCAATTCCGAAGGTATAGATAAAGATATGCTACTCTGCTGTCTGCAGGTTCAAATTATCATAAGCTAATAGGGAAAAAAAGTAATGATTAAACTCTGTGAATAAAATATTCATATCGCTCTGTCCACATTAATAACTCAGCTAAATTCACAGATCATATAATATTAGCAGCGGTGTTGAGGTGTGTATGAATATTAGGAACAGCAATATTGTTAATTCCCATGATAAATGTGCCGGGTGCCGTGTGTGTGTGTCTGCCACTCACGCTCCATGTGTGTGTGTGCGTGTGTGTGTAGTGCTTAACAAGGGGTGAATAGTGCTGAGCCTGTGATGGCTTCATTACGCCAGCCTCTCTTACCTTCTGGAAAAAATTAAAGCTTTAATGAAGTCCGTTACGAGATGACACCTCCTCGGCACTTCGGCTTTAAATCAGAGATAATGAAGGCCCATTAATGAGGGCTTCAGTCAGAGCACACCTGATCTGCTTCTCCCCTCCTTCCTCCCCCCATCCCTCCCTCCTCACTCATTCTTTCTCTTTCTCTCGCTAATAAATAGCACACAGCTGAGTCAGCACAGCATCTTCACCTGAGAGACAAGCTGCCTCGCAAACACTCAAGCTCTGTCTTACACACACACACACACAAATAGATAAACAGAATAAGAGACAGTGAAAACAAAAGAAAGAGGAACAAAAAAGTAAATAGACTAAAAAAAAGACATGCAAGCGGCAGACACAAAGACATACAGACAGAAAAAGAGACAAGCAGGGAAAAAGACAGACCGAAAAGAAGAAAGAAAGAATGCCCCGAAAGGCAGACAAATTAACAGACAATAAAACAAAAATAAGAGGTATGCAGACAGACGGAGACATACAGACAAATAGACAAGCAGGCAGAAATAAACACAGGGAGACAGACAGAAAGACACACAGGATACGAGAAGCTATTTACAGACAGAGAGACAGAAAGACAGAGAAAATAACGCAAACAAAAAGACATAATGGTAGACAGACCGAAAGACAGATATGCAGACAGACAGACAAAATTTTAAAAAGAAAGAGGGAAAAGCCAGCTAGACAGACGGACAAAATGACAAATACACAGGGTGACAGACAGATGGATGGATGGATGGATGGATGGATAGATAGATAGATGGATAGATAGATAGATAGATAGATAGATAGATAGATAGATAGATAGATAGATAGATAGATAGATAGATAGATGCCACTTTTGTTACTGAAACATCAAACCAAACAGAAGCAACAGTGTGATGCAATTTAACTCTGCAGTTTAAATGTCTGATTGTGCCCTCTCCACACCATAACCCCACCCAACCCCGACCCTCATCATTAAGTGATTTGAATCAGCACTTCTTCAAAAGGCCATGATTGTGAGTCACGTCCCGGGTGTCAACTCCTTGGTGCATGCAGAAGCAGATGATGAATTATATTGACAGGTGACATTTGTTGAATGTCAGTCGTATCCCTGGACATATGGCCACTGTCTTATGCCTCCCGTGTCGTCCTCAGGCTCGACACACCCTGGTCCCACGCGACTCTTCAACGTCACGGCTACCTCTTCACTGCCGATGCGGCTTCCTGACAGTTAACATCCTGTCTTGTGCTGGTTATGTTTGAACCCTCAATGCTTTTAACCAAACCCATTAAGCATTGAAGGGCTAAGGGAAAGGAAACCTGCTTCATGAAAGCCATCAATTAAATAACAGGAAGGTTTATTTTTCTTGCTTTTGAGAACCAAATTAAATCCACCTTTAGAACCAGGCTGGGGCGCACCATTGCAAACCTGTATTTAAGGAGCTGTCAAGGAGAAACATTTGAAACTTTAGATAAACAAAAAAGCGCCCTCCGTGCCCGCTGGGCTAAACACCACTCCGAGGCTGCGAATTAGACCAGGGGAGATCCGCAGTGCGGTGCTTTTGTTCGGTGCCGCGTCCTGAGAGCGGAAAAGCGCACGTTACACGAGGTAGCTTTTGTATGAAATATATTGTATCACGTTCTTCCTACTGAGCGTATTTCATATAGATAATGACAAGAGCTAGGAGGATATCCGCGTGCTCTGACGAGCCTGCTAATTAAGAACACGAGTGCCATTAGAGCCGTCGGGGTGTAGAGTGTGCACGGCAAGACGCCGCCATAGCTGCACATGGCTCGAACAACACGGGTCCACGTCACCTGGAGAGCAATTGATACCAATTATATCAAATCATAAAATGCCCCAATTTTATCGTCAGGAAATCAACATGGGGCTCTTGCTCCAGGTGTTAGCACTGTAACTAAAGGGTTCATTTCTGTCACTGTGTCTTCATGAGAAATGCTGCTTAAAACCAGGGGTCCAGGCATCACCAGAGGCAGGGGGTCAACGTCTGATTTGGCAACAGAAATGCACGAATGAAGGACTGCAATGGTTTCAACTGGGTTACCATTCTTCGACACTAAATACTCACAGGGAATCAGTGGATTTTCATTATACACAATGTCCACAAATTCAGGAAGCTTTGAGAACATGTTAAGCAAACACATCAATCTGAACGTCTTGAGCGAAGTCTGTAGGATCTACTACTAGAGTCTCAGGTTTGATCCTGATATTGGGTTACTGACTGCATAAATATGTTCACATTACAAGCCACATTGTTAAATTCAAATTATTATTTTTTTATCAGGTCGGATTTGCATGTTATGATGGTTTACATTCATAAGTACAAGTGACTTTTATCTGACGCTGATGTGGACTTGTATGTCCTCTGAAACGCTATCGCACATCGAAAGACAAATCTTTGCTCGTGTCTTCAGAGTTAAAACACATCACGAGTTCATATGATCACTTATTAATTTTCACTTATTTATTGCGATTTTAGCAAAAATCTGCCTGGGATTTTGCTTTTGAGGACAACAAGCAAGTAGTCGGCTATATTTGTTGAGATATAGGAAGAAACAAGAAAGCTAGTATTAGCTGTTTTATCAGCTACTGCTAGCACTGCTATGAGAAAAAAAAATAATTCTGCATTAACTTTAATCTGCACATTGTCTTTCAATTCACAAGACTGCATATTGGATATGTATCCAATAGGACCACATATGAAAGTGATCTGATCAATGTCACATTAGGGTAAAAACCAGATTTGAGGAGCTTCAGACTGCAAATGTGAACGTTGCCTATTGTGTGTCCTCTATGGGTTTCCTCAGGGTTGTCCATATGTGGGTGCTTGATGCCCTGGGTATATTGGTATCCCACTCACACAGTATACAACTAGCACCCAGTTCCTGGCATAGACTCCATGATCCACCATAACATGTGAGCAAGTTCAAGCAATTACCAAGGATGAAACAGTTGTTCTTTGGTTCCTCCAGTAGTGTGATGAAGCGCAGCTTGTTTGGTCGCGTTCCTTTGAGGAGGATCTGTAAATTATGTGTTTTTTAGCCAACATTCTGTTGTGAAATGTGCAATATTTTGCAAGCTCAACAAGGAACAGCCAATCACATTATTCAATGCTTAACCTTTTCACACGATAGACTTCATCCAACCACACTTTTTCCAAGTCCTCCATTTTTAAGGGATCGATTTTTTTTTTTACACTCCGCCAAATAGACAAACGGCTTTAAATTGGAAAAAACACTTGCAATTCAGTATAATAAATAGATTTTTTATAACTGCTGCTTCACACCAAAGCTTCAAGAGCCTTCGGATAAGTTTGCGATCATTTCTTTGTCGATTATTTGTTGCATTCTCAGAATTTATTCAAGGTGCAAAAGGTTTTTTATTTACTCGGTTAGACTCCATCCAAAACCTCCACAACCTCTTAAAACCTTTAAGCAAACGTTTATATAACAAACAATAGACCCTGGCACTCATTACACATCAGTTTGATTTTATGATCAAGCGTTATGCATTGAAAAGGTGTGACGCGTGAAAAGACTCCCAAAGTTTGATTGAAAACATTCGGAGACATGAGAGTGAAAAAACTGCGGGCAGAGAGAGACTGAAAAAGAGTTTAGGTAAGGATTTAGAGGTTTTGTTTTTTTTTTCGTTTCAAAGAAAACTTTTACAACACAAAAATAAAAAAATGGAGTCTGTGTGACTTTTGAATTAATCCAGATCCATTGTGAATGCCCTAATCCACTCCTAATCTGGATTAGGGATCCCAGTGTGTTTTTTCCCTCTTGCTCTTGAGGCCGCGGTCAGCACTCATCCCTTTGCTTTGTCTACATGCCGGCCTCCTTAACGTTTTAGCAGCTCCCTGACTGGCTGATCTTTGATCTGATGTCTTCATAGAGGAGATCTGCAGGTTACCTATTTAGGATGCAAATCCTCCACCAGAGCCTATTGGCACTTTGCAAGAGAGCTGGAGAGAGAAGGGGGAATCCCTAGGAGGTGGGCTCGGAGGGATTCCTGAACGAAGCTCTCGCACCCCTCCGACACCCCTTTTCGTTCTCTCTGATCCGTTCGGCAGTATAGATTAAGGTAGGGGATAACCTTTTCTTAACGCAGAAGAAAGAGTATAGTGCGGACGAGCCTGGGGTGGGCCGCCAGGGTGGGGTGGGGGTATTGGGGGGATCCTCTTATAATAAAGCAGCATGCCATAAAAGCATGCTCTGTGTCAGGAGCTGGTGAATGGAGCTCAATGGAGGCCTATTCCTGGGCTTGACAGGGAGCCTTGCCAAAGCCTACCTAGAGCCAACTAAGCGTGAGTAATCTGCTAGCGTTCAATGGCTGGGGCCAGCTCCATTCAGCCCTCGCCGAACTTTAAGAGTTGATAAATTTATTATCTGTGGCGATTAGAGCCGCTGGCCCCCATCACCTCCTCGAAGCTGACGGGTCTAAGAGCAAAAAAAAAAAAAAAAGAAGAAGAAGAAAGGAAAAAAAGGATCACAAGTGGCAGCATGAAGAAGGAGTCTCTCTCTCTCTCTCTCTCTCTCTCTCACACTTTTTTTAGCGTCTCTTAATTACTCTTCCCGCACTCCAGGACTAGGCTCCCATAGCAATGGGCCTTCTAATTGCAATACTAATGCGCTCGAAACCTCTGATTTGAAATGAACCAAGGCAGAAAATTGATTTCATGCTGTGACAGTTTATATATTGCTGCCAGAAGACAAGTGGCCCGCTGAATGAGAACTGTACCTTCTAATTTTGTTTGGTGGCGAGAGGAAGAAAATATTTGCTTGGTTACGTTTGGACGGGGTAGAAAAGTCACTCTGCAATGTCTCCTCGAGATTAAACAAAGCAAAATTCCACTAATCGACCGATGACGTCGCAGGACTGAGGCTTTGTCCATTTAACAGGTTGTAATGACATGTGAGTTAAATGGGGGCCGGGCCAGCGAAATAAGCGCTACGAGCTCCGATGAGCTTTGTTAGCGGACGCTCACACCCACTCGAGCAGCTACAAAGGGTGCAGTGGTTTGGGACAAATCTCACACACCCTTCAGCACATGGACAAACAATTTTATTAGCTCCATTCAGCCTACCACTTGCTTGCACCATGTCTCTCTCTCTCTCTCTCTCTCTCTCTCTCGCTTTTTTAAACTCTAAGTGCTACCAAACAGATCGGGGCGTGCCATGAGACAATGTGTAAGTGTATTTGCTCAGATTGCAGCTGTGATGAGAGTAAATTGGGCGCTTATAAGGCATGTGCTTATGTCTTTGTAGACTGGGCAGCCATTTTTGCCTCACTTATATCACATTGAAAAAATACATACGTACAGTAAAGGTAATAGATGGACAATATTACAATTAGCTACGTAAAAAAAATCCAGATATGGAGTATCAGTATACGAGACGGTACACAATAAGTACATATCTTAAAATATAATGCTTGGAAAAATCATGTTGCATTATAGTGCATAATCATAATTTAACTTGAAACATAATTTCCGCGAGCCATCTGGTATATGTTATAAAAAAAATTATATTTTTGTACCTTGCAAAGTAAACACCTTCACCCTTATAAAATATTTGAAGATCACACTTGCAGCCAGTTGTTGTTACCCTTAACTATAGTCACAAAGTAAAAATAATTTTAAATTTAATAATTAGCCTGGTGTGTCATTAGCATGAACGCTTGTTAGCTTGTTATGCTTGTTTTTAGTAGAACTGCCAATTCTATGCTAAATAAAAATGACCCTTGTTTCTGAAATGCAACCTTTCAGCAAGGATCAACATTTCTGAATGGTTAAATGCATGTTTTCATATTTCCAGTGGTAAAAGTAATTAAATTTTAAGACTAACAAGGGCTAAATGGTGCCCCAATTATGGAATCGTCCAACTACTGAGCTGCAAACAACCGTAACCCAGTCACCTCAACCAACACGCGGCTACAACATCAATTTAAATCGCACAAATATACGACGTATTCATGAAGAACCTCCAGCGGTAAGCACCGACTGAAATTCAATTGACTGTGAAGTTATGTGTGTGTGAGTCATTATGTATAATTTGAGCTAACACACAGACAAATGTGTGTACAGAGCTTTCAATCACTTTCACGAGAGCCTCTTTTCATGTGTAAAAGAGAGCATGGAGGAGACTGACACTTAATCCTTATGTTAAGTGTATATCCCAGGGTTTTGACAAATAAGACATCCTTAGCTGAAAACACTGATTTACATCCTACTGCAGTGTTTGTGAGACTGAAATACAATCTGTACCTGGGATACTTGATTTGATGTTGAGGAGAAGCAAGGTTCAAGCCAGACCAGGACTTTTGTCTGTGTGGAATAAAAGAACACAGTTATGAGAGTAAAACTCAATGTATTACTCTATATAATCCCCTGCTACACCAATGCATTCCAGTGTTTCACTAGCACTTGTATACTATCAAGGTTGAAAGTTTTCTAAGCATGCTGGAGCCATGATCTCAAAACGCTGGCCTCCCAGGAACTCCTTTAACGCATGTGGAAATAGCTTGAAGCGAGGTCAGGACTATATAGAGGATGGTTCAATAACTCCCAATCAAGTTCCTGTAATGTACAGTACAAGTGGGGTTAGTATATGGACAGTTCCCACAGACGGATGCGTCTCTTCTGCAATTTCAGGACAAGTCATCTGTTGATTTTAAAGGAACAGGCGTTCCATCTGCCGAATGGTGACGGGAACAACTGCAGTGGACTCCGAGCCACCTCGGACGCATCATCATTTATGAACTTAGGGCATTCTTTAAAAACGCTTGCACCATTGAAATGTTTTACCGCGGCTAAGAGCCTCATCACTGTATTGTGCTTAAAGTCCCCTGTAAATGTCAATCGGAGAAATTTCACCATTAGTCCTGCTTTGACTTAAACATCCCTCATATTAAGTAACAAATAAAGTCTGATATCAATTAATATTTCAGTTAAAATCTATTATGAACTGGAATCAGTTTAAAATGCAGTCATGGTTTGTTTTTCATGTAAAGACATTATCCATGGCTTGTTATATACAGTACTGTAGCAGTATAAAAAGCTCTTTGGAATAAAGGAAGGTCCAATAACATTCAACCAATCTGAACAAGCATAGATCTGTACTCAAATGCCAATCACATAGCATAGACCCTGTGTTAAATTAATGATAAAGTAATTCTATGTCACTGTAGGTAAGTGGTTAGTAATCTTGTCTTTAGTCCAGTGTGTGTGGAGTTTGCATGTTCTCTCCGTGTCTGCAGTTTCTTCCCACAGCCCGAAAGCATGACGTCTACTGTACGTTGATCAGCAATTTCAATGCCTGTGAAATGGAATAGCCTCCAGGCCACCATGACTCAACACAAGATAATCAGTATAGATTATGGATGGATGGATGGATGGATGAGTTAGTTTAAAATTAATTTATGTATTGCATCAGAGTTTCTTTCTGTTTTTCTTTAATAGTCCAAATGTCCACTGCACACAGCATTTCTGCAGAACACCACTGCACTGTTTAGAAGTCCACATTTTCTCAAAATAAATAAATAAATAAATAATACAACCATAACCGCTCAGAGCCGAATGTTTGATTAGATGCTTTACTACATGTGAAATGTGAGCCAATCAGTGCTTCTTCCTCTCCCAGAGACTCGCCAGAGAAAGTTGTTTGTTCCAACAGAGTTTAGGGTTCTGAACAGAAGCAACGTTTCTTTGTTAAAAATTCATCAAATTGCTTTATGTGATTTGTCCCACTTGGGGCAAGCATGTACATTGAGGCATTTGGCACACGCCCTTATTCAGAGTGACTCCCATTTTTATCTCATTATACATCTGAGCAGTTTTAGGGCCTTGCTCAAGGGTCCAACAGGATTTGAACCTAGGACCTTCCGAACCATGGTCCAATGCTTTAATCACTGAGCTACCCATGACCTGACAGCTGCATAAAGAACAGATTTATTACGAACCTGGTTTGGTTCCTGCTCGGGTCTGCGTGCATGGAGTGCATGTTCTCCCCATGCGTGACGGGTTTCCTCCAGGTACTCCGGTTTCCTCTCACAGTTCGAAGACATGCAGATTAGGCTATTTGACGTTCCCAAATTGCCCGTAGTGTGTGAATGAGCATGTCCAGGGTGTACCCTGCCTCGTGCCCTAAGTCTCCTGGTATAGGCTGCAGGCCCCCGTGATTTTACACAGAATAAAAATATTTTGCCATTCTCACTACTTAAATTCAATGACCTGGATGTTATTTCCACCTCCAAGAAACAAGAAATCTATTTTTTTTTCATTTTCCAAAAGCTTTCTAGAGTAAAAATGTTTCCGTTTTTACACATGCTGAAAATGTGTTTCCCGCTCCTCCAAGCTTTTAATTGGCCAGTGCACAAGGGACGTGGTGGTGTCACAGCCTCTGGGACATTCACCTTTGTACAGCAATAACAAAATAAGCAATTGTCTCGCAGATAGCACCTTTAATTAGTGCAGTCACGTTTCCCAACACCAGCTCTTCCTCATTAGAAACGTGAGAGACTAAGGGCCAATCGGAGGCCTTGGCCTTGGGGTTTCCTGGTCTGACGTGATTAAGGTAATGTGTGTGAAAGGGTTGATTTGCCTCATTTGCCTGGTCACTGTTACACTTTCACCCTGGCTAACGGCAGCAAAAGGGCAGTAAGTGTGTGTGTGTGTGTGTGTGTGTGTGTGTGTGTGTGTGTGTGGATGGTTGAGCTGTGAGTGTCAAATGTTCTCACAATGATGTAAAAACAAATTCTGTGGTTATGTGGTCAAGGTATTTTTCTGTTCCCAAATGATTGAGAGACAAAATAACAAATAATACACTCTGATATTATGAAAAAAAGTTTTTTAGATTGTGTTGAAACTCATTTTACAGCACCCATCTTCATAACTTATTCTAATTATTCACAATAAAAAACAATATTATTGTCCGGAATTTAAAATCTGAATTTAATATCCTAATCCTCAATAAGATAATAAGACAAGCCTGTGTCAGTGTGTGTGTGTGTGTGTGTGTGTATGCGTGTATTAACCTGTTGCTTATGTGAGGCAAGCGGGCGTATGATGGCGTGTCTTTGGGGAATACAACGCATCTCATTCTGGACAGGACTAATGTGGCAAAACAAGCAGGCGGATCCCTCAGGTAGATTTCCGCTGTAGCCAGGGAAAGATTAAAAGAGATTTACACTTTTGACCTTTCACGCGCGCACACACACACACGCACACGGTCCATTGACGCTCCAGTCCATTGATGGTTGATAATGATTGCATTTTAGTTACTAAACCCCTTTTGGTAATTCCATTAACATCACACAAAAAGTTATTTCTTAGAAAAGTTATTTCTTTATTCCATTTATTTATTGATTTGTTGAATTATTTCATTTTTTCATTTAAAATATGATGATGATGCGTATTGATGAGACGATTAGTGATTATATTCGATGATCAGTCTATTTCCTGCACGTTTCAAGCGATTGATTCTGAAAAACTGCAATTGATTTTAATTGTTAAAAATTCCAAACACACTCTATGTTGCATGTTTTTCCGCGCGCCCCTGGCAACTGCTGTGGGGTGGAAACGTGTTCAAAATATAATTGTGAACTAACCGTAACTAGTCCAACCAGCAAAGAAAAGAGTTAAATTTGTACTAAATGACCCAACCCTTTGAGATACCCACTCATTTTAACTGCAGACTGCAGAAGTTATATATGAGTCAGAACGAAGGTTGTGGAATTTGGCCTCGATTACTTACATTGTACTCGTGTCCTAACTGATATAACTGTCAATAACTGATACATACCTATTGTAATGTACTTATATGCACCCCAGTTTTTATTTGTTTTTGATTGACAGACATAAAAAAAAAACCTGAACTATGAAAGAAGGATTGTACCCTAATTAAACGATCGCTATTAACAATCAATCATTGATTGACTTACTCAAACTGACGATCCTCTATGGAATGGTTACTGACTCGCAGCACTAATGCTACTTATCTATTTATATAATTTATATAATATAGTGCCATGCAAAATTATTCATACACCTTGAACTTTAAAACCATTTGTCATGCCACATTCTTCAGATTTTTAATTGTAACAAATTTTGAAAACCATTTATACTTTTCCTTTGACTTCACAATTATGTTGCGTTTTGTGTTGGTCTATCACATCAACTCCCAATAAAATACTCCATTCTAATAGTGTTTCATTTGATGGAAAGTCGGATTTAGATTAAATAGATTACATTTGGGAAATAAAAAGGATTTATTATTATTAATAATAATAATAATAACAAAGAACTAAATGTGAATAATATTTAGTTATTTAAAAAAATCTTCAGAATGATACAACATCAAGTTTATCTATGCAAATTCTCAGTCTTGGGAAGTGATCTACTTTAAGCGAGAGAGCAAGCTGTGGTCTCTGGTGTCTTAATAATACTTTACTTTAGTAATGTCACTTGTTGCTCACACCACACTGGCTAAGTAGCTATGCTATAAACAATCTCCTGATTATTTCTCTTTTTTTTCCCTCTACCCTGGGGAAAAAGTCTGCTGCTTAAAATACAGTTTTTTTTTTTGCCAAAGCCTTTGCTCAATAATAAACCGAAGAATTCTCAGCTATTCACATAACCATTCCATGCATTCGCTTTGCAACAATGCGACCTTTTCCAGGCCTATATCCATATAGCCTTTCCTTCCTCAACCAATGCAAAGGAATGAAGCTCCTGTCAGAGATGCCCCAGCATCCTACAGCAATGCCCTCCCAGGCCTATTTGTATGGAAAACAGAGGTTACGCCTTGACCCCACCCTCTATCAATCAAAACACTTACAATGCTCCTCCATCTGTCTGCCGGTCCACATCAGTACTGCGCCTCCGTCCTGCCTCCTGTGAGCGAGAGGGCCTACGCGGTGAGCCGAGCCCCGAGCGACAGCCCCCACTTCCATCCACCAGTGGCCAATGCTCAGGGGGGCCATTAAAATCAGCAACATCACCAAGCAGTAATGACGAGCAGAAGATCCACTTCCTCTCTCTTTTTTAATGCCGTGACTCTTTATGCATCTCTGTGTGACACCGGTTCTACACAGTAACCCCACGCCGTGACCTTCACGGCCCCCAGACGCCAATCTGGGGATAACAGCAAACAAAACGTTGTATCTTCAGCAGTCGGGCGTGGGAGAAATCAAAGACGGCATTGTGGAAAAAAAAAAGGCAGAATAGGATGATCCAAGTGGCGGGGCATTGTTAAATTGTCAGTGTGTTGTCAGATGATTAACACAGATAAACTAGGCGAAGTAGGCAAACGTTCAGTTTGTTTTTGCAGACACTTCACACATGTAGAAGAATCCTGAAAAATGAACAGGATATGCACGCCGATACGCAATCAATTGCTATCATCATCGTTATTATAAGAGTGTTATGATTGCTTTAACTCCAGATGCACAATATCATAATCAGTTACAGCAAAATGATATTGTGATAAGCCCTAAGTCTATGTTTTTTCGTTCTTAGACAGAAAAAAAAAGACAGATCTCAATTTGACATCTCCTTGAAAAACAAAAAACCTCTGTCTGCCTCTAAGGCACTTTGCCCTCAAACTCATTGATTGCTCAACTGTCTGCCACTCAATGATAAAAAGTGCCACCCGAAAGCACGGCTCCCCCGTTTCTCCCACGATCTCCCTCTTTTGTCTCCGAAATGGTGTAATTTCAGAGATTGAAGTCGTTGCTGGTGGCTTCATCTCCTGCTCTGACAACAATAGCCCATGAATGCTTTCAGCAATGATGGATAAATTGCTGGGTAGTAAAATATTATATCTAAGGTAGGTGATGGGGCACCGTCTACGGCGTCGCTCTCTCCATCAGTCTCATGGCAGCTGAGGTAATTATAGTCTGTTATTCTGTCTCTCTCGCTCTCCTTCTCGGCATGGGAGAAGCCTCTGCTGTTTGTCACCAGCTCATCTAAACGAGCAAAAGGACAGTAATGGTTCCAATTAACATCTGTTGCCTGACTGGCATTTTCAAAGGCACTGACATGCCCCTTTGGTGACCTTTTCCTGATTATTGACCTAAAAAAAGTTCCATAATTAACTGTCCGTCTAAACCCACAATCCAGTGGCTATAATATTGATAATATGGGTCATGATTTAAAGTAGAAAATGAACAGAAGACTGGAAGGTACACAGAACGTTCAAGTCATATCTGGACTTTTGATGCAGAATAAAAGAAAACACTTATAAGTACTCCTGTATTTCTCTATATAATCGCCTCCTACACTAATGCACTTATCCTAGTTTTTCACGAGTGCTTGGATACCATCAAAGTAGAAAGTTTTCTCAGTACGCCGGAGCCATCAGCCTGCTTCACGTCTGAAACGCTGGCCTCCCAGGAACTCCTTTAAGAAATGGCTTGGAGTACGGTCAGGACTATTGTGGGAATAACTCCCGGTTGAGTTCCTGAATGGTTCAAGTCATCAGTCTAATTTCAAGGCTCAGTCGCCGGTTTGACTCGAACTTCTCTCATATATACTGAATGATCAGTATATTCACTTCATCTATAAGATTTACTTTCAGTAATTCCATGCACTGTACTAAAAACAAAGGGGAAAAAAAACACTAAAATCAGGGCAGGCTAGAGAAGAAGAGATTCATTCATTGCACCATCTGATACGCTGGCAAAAGAAAGCTCACTTCATTAAATTATCTAACCAAGAGTGATAAATGGTTTATGTGGCAAACTGAGCTACAGAGTGCAGAGGAAAGCCAGGAGCCAGGAGGAATAAAACCCTTAAGGGCATGCTCTTATAAGAAGCTAATTGACAGGGTGGTGTATTATAGCCTGATGTACAAAACAGGTAATACACCACTTGATTAATTTAATAAATGTAGGAAGTAATTGTCAGTTTCCACAAAATGAGTTGCTGTAGTTCCTGTTATGATGTACATTACAGCACTTACAACACACGTAAAGGCAAATAAAAACTATTACGAATATCTATTTTTATGTGGCTTACACTAGACAAGTCTTTGTGAAAGTTATCACTATAGAAATTCGAAGGGATTAGAACAATTATTATTTATTATTGGTTTTATTAATAAAACCATGCAGCCTAAGCTATTGTCAGAGCTGCTGTTATAGAAAGCTAATCAAGGCCTTCTGACCAATCATAATTAGGCTCTCTTTGGCACTGTGGTATAATGGAAGGTGGATCTATTGTTTTTTTACAACACTTTGATATTTGGCTTCACATTTGTAATCTAATGCTAGATAGTTTTAAAGCATCATTTGCATTGCTCTAATGACTTCCTTTTCCTTTCATAATACCTTCAGTATGTTAAGTATTCACTGTGATGGCAAAGCACCTGTGCTCACTATTAGAAGAGTCAGGACACCACCCACTGTAGACCCGGCGCACCCACACACCCAGACCCGAGCCACGCAGGGACGAGAGATCCCCCCGCTCTTCAATTTGTCCTTCCAAGGATTGTCTTTTATTGATGACTTTCTAGGTCAGCGACCCTGAGTGCTTTTCAAAGGATCTAAAAGGCACCCAGATGGGCCAGCTCAAGAAGGAGCCCTATTGTCACAGACTTTCTATAGTGTCTTACAAATGAAATGCGCAGGAGCCATTAGCCCTCAGTGGATTGTTTTATGGGCTGGGTGCCCCTCTCATGGGGGGTAATGATGACAGTGCAGGCCACAGATCAGTCATCTCAACAATTGCAGCGAAGCTCCTTTCTTAAGACAAGAGGCTTTGGCTTCTCTTCTTTTGCCATCGCTTTTCACTGGGAATAAACTCCTGGTTAGGTTCACAATAGAGAGCCAAGATGTTGCAAGTTTGGTAAGCTGTGGTGGCAGTGCAAACAATCTGTTGTTCCATCTTCGAACTGTGACTGCTTGCTCCAGTTCAGGGAATATTCAAGGAACTTGTGAATCATTAACCAAAGCATGAAGTGCAAATGGACTTCATGACGGTGTGTTCAAAAATAACGACTCTCCACCATAATAAAATGTCTTTTATTGATGCCTTTTAGGACTCTTTGTGCTGTCCTAAAAGATCTCTGAGGTGCCCATACCAGCTTGTTCAGGAAGGGAGCTGTTGCCATGGTGCCCGGCTGAATGTAGCATCATTTTCATCTTGTCATGCCAGACCTCAGGCAGGTAAAGCCTTAACCGCGTTTCCTTAAGGGACAGGAAAGGCAGGTGTCAGCTTTCCACCTCATCCACCCCGATCCATGTGCAAACTCCCAGACTGTTGGCCGTGTGAGCTCAGCAGATAAGCTTTCGACTAACCCTGACATCACCTTATTGAATTAGGCTGTTTGTGTAGGTGGCCACCAGGGAAGGAGCCTTCACCTTCTCTTCTCACCTGTTCACAGGTGGGAGAGAATTCAAAGCTACCTCAGAGGAAATTAGTGAGCAACTTCATTTGGGTGCCAGCTGGGTTTGATTATAAATGATTTTGGAGAATCATTTTTGACAGCTCTTTGTTAGAACAAAAAGCTGATCTAACGTTTGGTACCAAATTGGTACAGAGATTGATTAGCCAAAATGATGTGAACTGAAAAAAAAAATTAAAATATTGTATAGCACTAAATTGTCATATCTCGTTTATCCCAAGAAAAATTATAAGAAAATCTTCCATACCGCCTTGTTAGGTTCCAACATTCAATCATATTTAACCTTTTGCGACTCGATTATCTTCATACAGGGACATTAAATTTTCTCCCTACTACATTATCCTTGAGCGATATGATTCTTTCAAATGTCCTTCTCTTTGTTGACATTGATTATGTTCATAGTTATCAGGCACTAATAAAGAGAAACAGTTCAATAAAGAGAAAGTGCAATGTGCACAACAATCGAGTCTGGGTCTCAGGAGGCTTGTTTCAGTCTGTGTTTATTCCCATCATTGTGTTGACTTTGATTAGTTGATTGTTGATGCTGATATTTTTAGCTCTTCCTATTTAAAATGAATGTGAGGGCAGCAGCATGGAGAAAAGCCCATGTCGCCATTCTTTACGGCTTGTAGCTCACCTGTCAATCAGCTGGAAGTTGAAATTATGTAAGTTTTATTACAGATTTCACTAACTTCATGGTACTGAATGACAAGCTGTAATAAGGAAAATGCATTCTGACAATGTTATTTTTACCACCCGCTGTTCAAGTGCTGTGCGAAAGTCGGGAGAAATGAAATTCCTAATGAAAACAAAACTCGTTCCCTTGAACCCAAATAAATGACACTCAAATATCAATACATCGAACAAGGACATAAAGGAGATAGCTCATTATAGCCCACCGTGTAGTGTATTGTTACATAACCTCAGTCAAGGTCTGTGGGCTTTGTAAAAGTTCACAAAAGCCCAAACTGAGAAGATCTCCGATTTGGTGATGCCACCCAGTACTGATCTTCACCTGCATTTGTGAAGCTGCTGCTTGATTATCATATGTCATTTGTGAGTTGGGGCTGAGGGACTGAGGGACTCCTCTAATCCTCTTTGGCTGGCAGCTGCCTGGCCCTCTCTTCCCATGTTTTGCTAATTTGGGTCTGTGATGTGGTACACTTGTTCAGCGCTGATTGTTATCAGCAGCTCAAACGCTGAGGGAGGGACAAGGGATGATCTGAGTCTGGAACATGTATCCAAGTCCTATCTTGGCATATTTGCATAAGAGACAGGGGGCTCTGATATAAGATAAGCAGGTGACGCACATTTTGCGATCACAGGCTGTGACCTTAGCCGAGGGTGGGTTTGTGGAGAACAGGGGTGTTGATGAGCGTATATAAAAGATGGGGTGTTTATTAGACAAACGGATTAGACGGGTGTTTTATTTATGAGGTAGCCCTCTCGGGTGGATATTAAACCCATCAGCAAATAAATGTTGTTAATGATCAACTACATGATTGAAGATTATTTTTGCTCAGCAGAGGATAATGAATTAGCACAACAATTTCCCAGCTGGGTTACTCTTGTCTTTTTTGTTCCTTTCTAAACACTCAAGGCATTTTTGTGCACTGGGTCTACTTGCCCTGGTCTTTGGTCAAATTCGCCTCAAATCCAAGCAGTTCCAGAACAAATGTTAACACAGCAACAATAACCTTCTCTCTGACCAGCATTAAAGCCCTTGGTACAAAATGGAGAGGTTAGTGCTTGAACGCTACTGAGTAGGGTATTGTTTAATGCCAGTAGGTGTGTTTTCAATTTGGGACCCCCTGCCTTTAGGCTTTTATAGTTCCCCAGGTTTCCCACAGTGCTGGAGTGGCCAACGAGCTCGCACTGTACTCAGACTCAGTCATTTAGCAGGGTCTTGGCTGTGCAATCCTGCCCTGGTTTATCGATCCCATCACAGGTACTGACTCAGCTATTTTCTGTCAAACTGCAATAAGTCAAAAGACTCCTTAATCCATTTCTGAACCTTGGGTCTGTCTGACTACTGTTTTAGAATATCGAGCTTGATCTGGAATGGAGAGATGTGCATGATGGAATTCCTGAGTGAAAGGCAGAAGCCACCCTGCAGGATGCTTCACAGTTGGTATCTATGACATTCCATGAACAAAAAAAAGCTTTTCCACTAAGCTTTCAGACCACCTATCACTCTAGCTTCCTCTCTTAGACCCCGTTCAGTCATTCCTGAGCAAGGAAACTGAATGTTGCAAAGTTTTTCACTGGCATTTCCTTGCTAAAGCCACAATAGCAATCGTGGGACTTTTGTTTGTAAGCAAATCCTGCCATTCCACCACCTCTACCTTCCAAAGGTTCCCCTTTCTTTGAGGGCTTTCTTGTATTTTCTAGATCAATCAGTGGTCTTCATCTAACATCTGCACTCTATTTATGACAAATAATGACATCAAGTCGCAGTTAAAATTGGAGTTCTTGGGGCAGTTGCACAAACAGAGCAGTGAAATTTAACCCATCATATGTAGGAACATGTGGGCAGATTAATGTCTAGCAAATGGCATCTGATCTGAATTCCTGCTTGATTTCTATCCCCTCAACAGACCCCCACCCATCTGCAATTTATACCATTCACTAGTGATCAGGCAACAGAGTGCCAGCCTGCCACATATGGATCCTCCCTTGATATCATTCAGCTAGCATGTAATCTTATTATGCAAAGTCTTAATCCGTACCTACGTCCCAATGCCCCACGGGTCACAATATTGCAATATCAAGGTGCTAGGAGGTCATGTTGTGTGATCCCTTTTCGATTCTTCTGAGGGGATAAGGGACTTAGAGGACAGTCCCAAGAGCCTTACGGACTGGATTGAGAAATAGAGAGAAAGATACAGAGAAGGAGAGATAGCGGGTAGATACCTGCTGTATTTTTGAAGGATGAGATTGACACACTGTCTCCAGCAAGGATTAGACTTGATTTGAAGCAGTGGGATTTTTCCAGCAGACGCATTATTGGACAGGGGAATAAGAGGCCACCAGCGTGGCGAAATTGGATCAGGATTGGCGTTCGCTGTGAGTCAGCGGTGGCAGCTAAAACAGCAGCCGCCTCACCAATTTCTCTCTCCTTTCAGGTGGAGCCACCTCCAGTGAATTGGAAAGAGAGAGGATGGGAAGAAAGGGAGGGGTGAAGAGAAATTGAGAAGAGAGAGAGAGAGAGCAAGAAAGAGAAAGAGTGGTGGGGGTGATAATTTTGAGGTCTGTGAGGTTTAGCAGCAATGTAATGAGATTAAGTGTAACACCTTTGCGAGCAAAAAAAAAAAGCCACCTGGTGCTGTTACGGGCGGAGAAAGAGAGGGCACTAATCCGTTCCCATCTCTGGGACATCATTCAGAAAGGCAGCGAGTGATTTCCGCTCTGCAAGCCTCTAGTTAATTCCAATACCAGGCGAGACAAGTGAGAGAGTGAGAGAGAGCGACAGAGAGAGAGAGAGAAAGGGAAAATAAAGCCTAGCTTTATAAAGCTCATTATCCATAACCAAAGATCCCAAAAACCACAGACAAGATGTCATTTCAAAGTTCAAAGGAGAGTCAGGATTCCTTCTTCAGAATAAATAAGACTTTAAAACAGTGTAATTATGCTAGTTATTGATTTCAATCAGTTTCCCACATAAGGCTTCCCTGTTGGAACCTTATAAAGATGCAAAAATTAGATCAGTATCAGAGAGTGAAGAAATTATTAGTTCCAATCATGGGTGCAGAATGGAAGTTTAGTTGTCTGTGTCCAACAATGTCATTAAATATGACTTTTTGCAGTCACATGACTACCTTGGTGTCAGTCAACACAACAAAAGAACCATTCTGACATTAATCTGACATTAGGCTACTATGTATTTTCAAGTTAGAAGTATATTTAAGAGCCAGAAAACATAACAGAAAGATTACCTGATGATATGTCACTCAGATAAAAGAGTACTGTACTTATTTTAATGTAAAAATTATAATGTAATTTATATTTTTATTGTTACTTTATAAATTGTAAAGTTGTACATTTATTCCAAATGTTAACATTTAAAACATTAAAAAAAGAAAAAAAAATTGACATTTAAAAAAATAAATTTCTCTTGTGTACTTACTTTTCAGGTTTTTTAAGCAATTGCTTAACTGTCGTATAAGCATTTCACTGCATGTCATACTGTGTATGGTTGTGTATGTGACGAATAAAATTTTCATTTGACTAACCTAGCAATTGCTAGCTTCTGTTCTACTGATTATTGTTATATGCAGCATGTCGTGCGTGACTTTGTAACAAATTAAAAAAAGAAACAACCTTTTGGAAATTGATGATAAACAGTAATAATGATAATAATTACAGAAGATTTGTTATCGTAATATGATTACTTGAGACGGTGTACAAATATGTGGTTTTTCCTAAATTTGTAGTGCTACCTCTCTGCGCTTCTATGGAAATGGTTGTGGTTTACACTTCATAAAATGATATGCATTGGACGTAAACAAATATTGACATTTCAAGCGTTTAAATTAAGAGCTAACTGACTGTGTTGGGGTTAAATCCTAAATAGCGTAAAATGGAAAGCTAGTGCATTATGTAATCTCTTGGTTCACACAAAGTAGTGGCGTAGTTCAGAGGGTTAAGGGGGGTTTTGTAATTCAACCTCGTGTTAGAAGTTAGTTTGCATTGTAGCTTGAGTATTCCATGAACAAATCAACATGGGTGGTTTAGAGGTACAGTAAATGAGAACGACTTACAGTACAAACAATTACATGTAGACAAAGTGTTGTTTAAAATGATAAACGCTATCAGATGTGAATTCTTGCTGAAAGTGCTTCTGTGACTGGTTTTGTGCGTAGGTTTTGGCAATTATTGTCCCTTTTGCCATACAGAAGTGGCCCGAACAATCTCAGTAATGTTTTTGGAAATTAGGTTGTTATGGGTAAAAAGCTAGAGTCCACACAAATGACATACTAATTTCAGTAACGCTCAGTACTCAGCTCACAATTTTTTTGGGGGGGAAAAGTGCATCAACTGCTGACTTAAAAAAAAAAAAAAAAGTCACAGTGGCATGAGAAAGCGCTTTGATAAAACCGTGCAAAGCCGTAACACAAACCTACCATTACATTGTGCCATAAATTAATTTAAACAAACAAAACATTTAGAACACAACTATGGTATTAGCAGAAAAAGTTAACCTTTTCAAAAGCATTCAATGTGTTATTTTATTTGTGGCAAAAACTTTTTTTTTTTTAATTACACACAGGTTACATGCAATCATTGCGAAATCATCCAACATCTCTGTAAATTAAAGGCACTCAACCTATGACTACTATATTAAACAGTTAAATAAAACAGTTTCTGTTGAGTTTACACATACAATGTCCCATTTATGTTTAAAAATAATTAAAATATTTAAACAACCACTTAATATTGCTTAAGTATTGGAAAATATTCGCCTATCATCAAAAGATTTGATAAATAACCCAGAAAGAGACATCTGTGCAGATGTGCAGTCAACTTCAGGAAGTAAACTGTAACTCAGTCACACCACTCAATCCCCATTTAACGTCTTATAACAGCCTATCACTATTGTAAGGGATGCAGTGATGGTGTCGATCCTCTCAGTAATCACAACAACCTTTGCATTCTATTTCATAAAACCGTCAATCAGCAGGATAACTGGTGGCCAGTAGCCAGGTCTGCCTCACAGTACAATCCAGACCAGCAAGTCTTGGTCACATTACACCTCACAGTAACCATCCTTCAGATTTATAGTTAATAACTGATAATGCACTAGCGGCCCCCTGGGATGTGAGGCTACAAAACAACGTCGGCCTCGCAAGTCGCAGGAAGCCAGTGTGTGCCGTTCTGAATGACATGAGAACATTTAGAAGCAGACACATGGGGGCTTTTCCGATGATGGGGTCAACATAATGAACACAAGGGAGGGTGTAGGGTGGGTGTGTATGTGGAAGGAGGGAGTGGAAGCGTCTACATGATTAACAATCTGGGGTTATTTTTAAGTCAGGTCCGGGCAGGTCTGGGCTTGCAGGGTGTGGGTGGGGGGAAGGGGGCACTCCAGGGCCTGTGGGTATCTCTGGGCTCTAGTGACGTCGCATACAATGGGGACACGGTCACAGTGAGACTCCCCTCTGGCAACTGCTTTCACAACAAACGTGTAAATAGGCTCTTAAACCCGAACGCTGTAGCAGACTTTCACTTGGTAACAACAAGGCATTGTTTTATAAGGCAGCACTGAAGAGTTGGCTACAGCAGCAGTGATGGTGGTTTTAAGAGAAAGATGAATGTGCCTCTGGGTTGGAGAGTGTGTGTGGGTTTCGAATGTTTCAAGTACAGGGTTGCCAGGTCAAAGTAAAATCTTTACCCCGACTCAATAAAAATAATACTAATAAAATAAAAAAACAGCACAAAAGACATGAAACTAGTACACATTGTTCAGGAGAAGTGTTTCTTTCATTCTTTGCATGGTAAACAAGGGTCACTGTAGTGCACACGCATTTCTGATTCATAGTATAGTATCTATACAATGTCCTGGTATCACTTACTGTACATTTGGATGCACCTTGTTAGTACTGGGATATGAACTCATGGCCTTCTCATCAGTAGTCTAACATCTTAACCAATGTGCTCTAAAATCCCAATCTTCACAATCTTCTTCTTGTCTCTTAGACCTGGCAGTCTGTTGATATATCCAAAGAAACACACGAAATACACGCCTCAACAAACCCCTGCACTTGCTTTTTCGGCCCACAACCTTTTTCCAATCCTTTTTTTTGTAGAAGCGGCAAGCCTGGCAACCCTGTTCAGGTTTAAAGGAAGTTAAAATTGTTTGGGTTGAGGAGGAGTGTGGCAAGGTGATGGTTTGATTTAATGATATTGAATCCCACTGATCACCCATCTCCAGCTTTGTCTCTCTCTCTCTCTCTCTCACACACACACACACACACACAGGTAGAGGATTGTAGTGAGAGCTGTTAGTGTTAGTGCCAGTTGAGTGAGCCAGATGATGGGTTGGGCAGTAAACCTCTGGCTCTCTGACACAGTGTCTAACATAAACAAAGAAACAATGAGAGTGCAAGCACAGGGCCGCCTGCAATCCATCAGCCCCCCTCACACAAACACGCATACGAACACATGTGCTTTTCAGGATATGGGGGGATTTGACATATTGTATGTAGCATATATGACATTTTAATTTTAAATAAAATTAGTTATTATAGTGAGTTTTTAATTGAGCACATACAAACTATGGCTTAGCAATGATGAAAAATATCGTTCTTACACATTGGTATCAGGAACCCCATCGCTAATCTTTAGCAGCCAGTGAACCATTTAAGGTGGGACTCAGGATCTACGTCATTAAAAGCAATACCTTTTGTAATACTTTAATGCATATCGGCTGTGATATGTTCAAGCTATTTAGTGTATTTTAGTGACATCACAAGCTATAACTTAATCAATTTGTTATTGATAATATTAAATATTAAAATGTATTGGCTCTTTGTTTAAAAGGGGCGGGGCTTACATGAAATCATCTTTTTGAGAGACAGGTTTTTAAAAAACATGGTAAAGTGTGGTCACATGACATTAGCCAATGGACCAGACTGTTTCATTTCAGTTTGGACTTCATGGTCAATTCAGTCAGCGAAGGCCACAAGCCTACCAAGATGCGTAGTCCACTTCCTTCGAAGGATGCGGCCCTTGAATTGAGACATGGCTAGTTTCTGCTTAGAAATCAGCACAGAAGTTTGAACTGCGATGTTGGAGACTCCTTCTGATTTACAGGAAAAACTGATGCCTGGTTAAACAGAGGTTGGGTCATCTTTTGACATATTGGTCCAAAAAAAAAAAAGCCGTCCAAATTGATTGGTTGATAAAGAAGAGGCTAGAAGGCATAATACAAGTTAATATTTGCTAAATGATCCACACAGGACAGAGGCATTTTCTTTTCTTTTTTTCTACATAAAAACTCACTCCATCACAAAAAAAAAATAAAACACTTCTGATTTAAGATCTCATGTTTCTAATGTGCGATTAGGAAGGTAGCACCTGCCGGTTCCTGTGACGACCAACTTTTGTGCGACTAACACCCATGATCCATGGAGGAACACAATTACATTTGTATTCTCGGCCTAAAACAGGGAAGGAATTTTAAAAGATTTGAGCTGGAATATGAACTGGAAGCTGGAGGAGGGACCTGCTTTTGTCTGCCTGAGATTATGGTGGAGTTCAAGGAGAGAGCAAGAGGAGGGAGAACGTAAAAAGAAAAGTTCATTAAAGGAAAAAGAGTGGCTTTGCACCCCTCCTCCTCCGTCTCCGTCTCTCTGGGCATCAGGCTTGCTTTGAAGGAAACGCTTCTCAGGGATACCTGTGAAGTGAGTAGGAGATCAGTGAAAGCCACCGGTTCTCACTTGACGGGAGTTTAAGGTTACCGCTGCTGTTCTCTTGCTCGCACACTCACACACACATACGCACACACACATGGTGGCGCACCAGGACTTCCACACCCCTAATGATGTGAGAAAAGGTGGCGAGCATTGAGGTCAGACTGGGTTACGATCACCTGTGGATTTACTGCACTTTTTGACCTTTTTCTTTTTTTTCCCACTGAGAAACAATAAAAACGTAACATTAATGTGCTACATGAAATCATCTTAGCATTCTATTTGCAAAAAGGAAACAGCTAATGTGAATTGTATCGCAAGTAGGGATGGGAATCACCAGGGACCACCCAATACAATATTATTGCGATACGTAGATGCAGATTCGATTTGTATAGCAATTCTGTTAACATCATGCTTTTATAAATATCCCAACGCAACATTTGTTTTTGTTTTTCTTTAGATTTTGTCACAATTCTAAAGAAAACTTAGCAAATAATTTCTTCGTACCACACGGGATGCTGTGCTGCCTGCCAATGTGTAAATAGTTTAGTGTGTGCCACCTGTAGGATTATAGAGGAACTGCAATACTTCACCACCTCGAATTTAAACTCATGCATAAATTCAGAGTTACTGTAGTGATACATCAATGCACCACTAAAGTATCATAATACAACACTAAATTGATTCTCCTCCTTCTTTAATTGTAAGGCTCGATTACTTTTGGTGCGCACATGAAAAATAATAATGAGGGCTAAAATTACTTCGTCAAAAATGAAATCATTAGAAAGAAAGAAAAGTTCTATCCTCTGTTTGTGCACAATGTACTTTTATGGAAACAGCGTGGTTAATAACTCTTATTTTCTCCTTTAAAAGAGAACATTTTTGTTATCATTATTATTCTAATAACATAATATTATTTTTCAAATAATAAATAAAATAAAAAATATTCACATGCACCCTTTCAATTGCAGCCGATGGCGTGTTACGGATATTTGGGATATCAGCACAAATTCAGCCAGAGTTTTACTTTACCCGAAACTCACATGAAGATACAGTCTAGTCTAGAACAAGCTCAGCCCCAGACGTCTTCACTATCCCGCAAAAATTCCAAAAGACTTAGACATTTGAGAACAGGAAAAAGTCGAACAGCTAGCTTATTCATTCCAGCCATCGCTGGTTGCCTTTTATTTTATTCCTCCCTCATTGATGAACTATAACATCAGTACCTACGCTGACAGAATAATGAATTCTTGAGTCTTGATCCTCTTGATGGTGCTTTCTCTCTCGCTCACCCTGCCTCTCACAGTCAAAACTTGATGATAATCTGTAAACATTTTAAGCAATAATGCATAGTTTTTAATCTGCATTCGCAAAGCTCATATCTGTATCAAGTAATAACACTATAAAAACAATAAAAATCCATATTTTTACAAAAATATCAAAAAAGATGTCCATTACTGGGTGCAATGTACTGCTGATCCTGTCTACATGTATATGTTGTAAGGGTGTGTGTGTGTGTGTGTGTGTGTGTGTTGCAGGGTGTAGTTGGGTGGACAGCGAACTTAATTAGAGCTTTGACAAGCCCACTCTCTAAAAGTGATGAGATTATCCCTAAAGGGAGAACGTAAAAAGAAAAGTTCATTAAAGGAAAAAGAGTGGCTTTGCACCCCTCCTCCTCCGTCTCCGTCTCTCTGGGCATCAGGCTTGCTTTGAAGGAAACGCTTCTCAGGGATACCTGTGAAGTGAGTAGGAGATCAGTGAAAGCCACCGGTTCTCACTTGACGGGAGTTTAAGGTTACCGCTGCTGTTCTCTTGCTCGCACACTCACACACACAGAAACACACACACATGGTGGCGCACCAGGACCTCCACACCCCTAATGATGTGAGAAAAGGTGGCGAGCATTGAGGTCAGACTGGGTTACGATCACCTGTGGATTTACTGCACTTTTTGACCTTTTTCTTTTTTTTCCCACTGAGAAACAATAAAAACGTAACATTAATGTGCTACATGAAATCATCTTAGCATTCTATTTGCAAAAAGGAAACAGCTAATGTGAATTGTATCGCAAGTAGGGATGGGAATCACCAGGGACCACCCAATACAATATTATTGCGATACGTAGATGCAGATTCGATTTGTATAGCAATTCTGTTAACATCATGCTTTTATAAATATCCCAACGCAACATTTGTTTTTGTTTTTCTTTAGATTTTGTCACAATTCTAAAGAAAACTTAGCAAATAATTTCTTCGTACCACACGGGATGCTGTGCTGCCTGCCAATGTGTAAATAGTTTAGTGTGTGCCACCTGTAGGATTATAGAGGAACTGCAATACTTCACCACCTCGAATTTAAACTCATGCATAAATTCAGAGTTACTGTAGTGATACATCAATGCACCACTAAAGTATCATAATACAACACTAAATTGATTCTCCTCCTTCTTTAATTGTAAGGCTCGATTACTTTTGGTGCGCACATGAAAAATAATAATGAGGGCTAAAATTACTTCGTCAAAAATGAAATCATTAGAAAGAAAGAAAAGTTCTATCCTCTGTTTGTGCACAATGTACTTTTATGGAAACAGCGTGGTTAATAACTCTTATTTTCTCCTTTAAAAGAGAACATTTTTGTTATCATTATTATTCTAATAACATAATATTATTTTTCAAATAATAAATAAAATAAAAAATATTCACATGCACCCTTTCAATTGCAGCCGATGGCGTGTTACGGATATTTGGGATATCAGCACAAATTCAGCCAGAGTTTTACTTTACCCGAAACTCACATGAAGATACAGTCTAGTCTAGAACAAGCTCAGCCCCAGACGTCTTCACTATCCCGCAAAAATTCCAAAAGACTTAGACATTTGAGAACAGGAAAAAGTCGAACAGCTAGCTTATTCATTCCAGCCATCGCTGGTTGCCTTTTATTTTATTCCTCCCTCATTGATGAACTATAACATCAGTACCTACGCTGACAGAATAATGAATTCTTGAGTCTTGATCCTCTTGATGGTGCTTTCTCTGTCGCTCACCCTGCCTCTCACAGTCAAATTACACTTAATGATAATCTGTAAACATTTTAAGCAATAATGCATAGTTTTTAATCTGCATTCGCAAAGCTCATATCTGTATCAAGTAATAACACTATAAAAACAATAAAAATCCATATTTTTACCAAAATATCAAAAAAGATGTCCATTACTGGGTGCAATGTACTGCTGATCCTGTCTACATGTATATGTTGTAAGGGTGTGTGTGTGTGTGTGTGTGTTGCAGGGTGTAGTTGGGTGGACAGCGAACTTAATTAGAGCTTTGACAAGCCCACTCTCTAAAAGTGATGAGATTATCCCTAATTGATGTCAGTATGGATTAGGGTTCGGTCCGCTGCAGGCCCACTGGCAGGTCCGGCTTCAGGAAGGGACGCTGATGAAAACCGTGCCTTTTTTTTTTTTTTTGCTTTGCTCGAGCCGCTTTTTCTACAAGAGGACAGTTTTGTTTTTTTTTTAAACCAAAAAGCCTAATGACTGCATTTGAAGTCTTAATCAACCCGTGACCTTGTTTTTCTGAAACTCCACGGATCCCTTGATTACTGGGAAAAAAAAAAAGTGAGACAAGACCAAACAAATCCAAGCTGGCTTTTTAACGAAGTGTTGAGGCAGTTCGGGACCTTACTGTAAAATGTGTGTATATATATATATAATTATTTTTTATTTTTTTTACAAGTAAAGTTATTAAGAGGTTGTAGGCTGTGCCTTTATAAACGGGGTTGAAATGGGAAAAGGGAGGGTGGGGGATTGGGACGCCATATTGTTCTGAGAAAAAGAGCACGGAGAGCTGGGAGGAAATAACCTGAGGGCTTTTAGGAAAGGAAAATAACATGACCCAGTTCCTAAAAGAGTTAGGGATACATGAAAATTAAAGAGAGAGTTCTTCAACAACAACAATGAAAAAACACCCCAAAAATATTCTCCCCTTAATTTTCAGTAGTTATAATTCCTTATATGCTTCAGTTTCTAAGCTTGTTTGAAAGATCTCTTTGCTCAAGGTTGTGACAGAATTGCCAAAAAGACTGACAAAAGACACAAATGTATATAAATGTCTGTTTTAATAAATACACATTGTATATAATGAGTTTAAATTACAATCCTGGACATTAATGTACCTAAAAAACATAGTGTGTGAATACTCACCACTTAATGATTTCAATTTTATATGAAAATTATTAACCAATGACTTGTTTTATTTATTTATTTATTTATTTTTGGATTAAAGAAATCTAAATACAGTGTAACCTCTGCAAATTAATTCCCTCTCTTACAAATTTTGACCTTACCAATTATACAAATGAACAAACCAAACCGAACGCTTGCTAAGTGCCGGGTTTGTGATTTTTGTAATTTTTTTTTTTTTTACCTTAAGGAGTTCAATTAAACATATGCTAAGGATCTGCTGTAATTTGCATATACTGATGTGCCAAATACTAGGTACTACAATACTGTCCCCAGTAATGAGCTCAGAATGAAGAATGAAAATGAAACACCAGGTTGATGGGTTCACTGCTGAACGCTGAATGCTTACATCACCTAGCTCTCTTGACTTCGATGCTAAGTGAGCACGTGTCGCAGCACACGACGGCATCCTCGTCGTCCTCTGCGTCTTCGTTCTCCAGGAGAAACTCGCCGCCGCAGCGGCAGCTGTACGAGTAACACTCATTCTCTGGAATGGAGGTGAGATATCGATTAGAGCACTGCAGTCTTCGCTGGGCAGCAAAAGTCAATGTCAAAGCACTGCGGGTAGCTCGGCTCTGCAGAGAGCACTTCATTCTGTAAATATTTAAAAGCTTGTCTGTTATGACTGTGTTAGGAAGTCGTGTGCCTGTTCCCTAAATCTGAAATTATAACATCTGTAGGTGTTAGTGCATGGGTGTTTTTAATCTTGTGAAATAATCACTCGCTATAATTAAGTGACAAATTTTTCCATTTGTTGACAAAAAGTCTTTTTTGATTATTAAAAAAATATATAACGATAATAATACAGTACTGTGCAAAAGTCTTTCTTGTGCAAAAAAAAAAAATTTCTTCATAAGAAATTAAAATTATGTAGATTAAAGAAATGGGAGCAATAGGAGAAATGAGAGAGACCAAACTAATGTTTAGATAAGTTGTGTGCATAGATGTGATAATCTGGTCATTCAAATTCAAAATTCAAATTCAAATTTTATTTGTCACATACACAGTCATACAGAGTACGATATGCACTGAATGCTTAGGCAACTGCTCGTGACCTGAAATAGAAGACTAAGAATAGTAATAGGTTCAGTACATTCAGGTCATAAACTTAATTCATTTTATTGCAACATAATTCATTGCCCTTCCTACACTAATGTGCCAATCACTCTGGAATACGGTCAATTTGCACTCATCAGATCACATGACCTTTTTCCATCACTCCAAAGTCTGATCTTTATGCTTTTTATCAAACTGAAGCCTTTGGTTTTCTTATGTCCACACAGCTGTTTTAGTCCAAATTCTGTGAATTCCCGTCACACTGCGTGTGTGGAAATTATTTTACTTTCACCAATAAACATTGCTCGGGTTTTTACTGGTAATTTTTTTTTACCATTCAACTTCACCAAGTTTTTTTTCATTCATAATTTTTTTCCTGACCACATTTCTTCCACAAAGTTGTTGGCTCAGCGCTATTCTCCCAGGTTTTGATAATGCGTTGAAGGGTTCTTAACCCAGTTCCAGTCATTTCAAATATCCTACTGTAGGTTGTTTTCTTTGCTTGATGCAGAGCAATAATTCAACCCTTCTAAAATGGCGACTTTTACCATCCAGGTATCCAGTACTGTATATTCAGCTGTTTTCCTCATGGAGAGTTGGGGGTTTGACTTTTGCCTCTGGTCGGGTTTTCATGTCCTTACCATACTTGAGGGGTTTCTACTGGGTACTCCGGTGTCCTTAAATAGTCTAAGGTAGGTTGCCTTAGGTTGGGGTCTTTAGCAAGGTATTGCCCCCTACTGTAATGATGGCTGATATGAAAGTCATAGGACATTACAGCCAAGCACTGGTCAATGATGTCAGCTTAGACATATTCACAAGTAGTGAACAAAACATCAGAACATCATTTGGGTTCAGGCCAGATATTTCTGATCGACATAGCTGTACTCACCACTGTCCCTGTTCATGTCCTCCAGTGTAATGCAGGCATCCACCGGCCAGCATTGTTTTAATTCTTGTGCTACACACACACACACACACACACACACACACACACACACACACAATTATAAGAATGATTGAGAGAATGCAATCTGTTGATTAAAGTTTTGGCCAGTCATTCACACACAACATTATACACAACAGTTCATGACATGCTGTAGGAAAATAATCACCTTCAGGGTAGTAACACGCATGTCATGTTTACGGATTATTGCGCGTCATGGCGGCAAAGCAAAAATGGTTTTGTATTACACGGCTTTCAACTAGGGGCCAATAAAAAAAAAAAAAAAAACTTAAACATGTAAATAATCCTTGTGTACCCAGAGTGAACAGAGGAACTGTTGTAGTTCTCCTTCTAAAAATCCTTTACTTCCTGAAAAAAAAAAGTATTGTGAAACATTGTGCGCTTCTTTAGTGCCATTCATCTGAACACAACGAAAACAAAAAGAAGAAAAAAGCCACAGGATAAAAAGAGAGAGAGAAAGGACAGAACCAGGAGCCTGTACAGAATCCCAAAGGCTCTGCGCCCCCCAAAAGAACTGTCACAAAATCTGAATATATATTGATGGTGTGAAAGATAGCGTCTTGAATATGGAAAAAAATGAAACATGACAATTAATTGTCACAGGAGCAGAGGAGAAAACGAGAAGGAACCAAAGCCCGAGATGTAACACGTCCTGGAAATAAAGCAAAAAAAAGAAAAAAAAGCCTCAGCCGTTGTGAGAGAACGGTAATTAGCACGTCCTGTGCCACTTTTCAACATGTTTGCCTTTAATTAGCCCGGAGAGTGCCCTGAGCGCGTGCCATTACAGTTTGGGCTGCATATCATTTTTAAAAGTATGGCACAGATATTTGCACCATTAATTCCCAGGCCGTCAAAAAAAAAAAAAAAGAAGGGGAAATAAGAAAGTGGTTTGAGGTGCAGATGAGAAAACGTGTCGAACAAAAGGCTCGTCAGAAAAAAAAATTATTTCACATGTACAGCGCTCAAATTAGTCAGACGTACTCGTTAACCCATCAAGACACTGTGCATATTTATCACCCTGGATATAAGTATAGAGAATATAATGATTTATATACGCTAAAGGATCTCGGGCAGAATTTTCTGAACATTAATAAACAAAATGCTGAAACTGGAGACTCCTTTTCTATTCAGAGAAAATTAATAATTTCTCCCTTTTTTTTTACCTGTTAATACAAAGTACAGATGTTTATGATGATTAATCATTAATTGTTTGAGGTTAAGGATTTAACCATTTTAAAAATTAACCACTAAAGTTTGTTTGCATAATATTTCTCCACATCGCGTATCTATTAACTACAAGAGTGCGCACTTGCAGTTCAGCCGACGTGCAGTAAACGGTTCCACTTTTGAATGAGGATAGAGAGAGTTGATTAGCCTTTAAAAAAAAAAAAAAAAAATTTATTCTTCTGTTTGTTTAAACAATTAGACTTTAAGGACTGTGCTGTTAAAACTGTTTAAATAAAGGTTAGGCTAAGAATGTGCACTTTTTGTTATCAGTAGTGATGAACTATCGTCAAGAAAAATATTTGATGCATCGACGTACAATTCTCTGTGAATTAGCTATTATTCTAGAAACGATGACGCATCAAGGAAAGCTCAGTAATATAATAATTGTAACAGTAACCTTTTTTTTTTTTTTACACTAAAACGTCTTTAAGCTAAAATTATGCAAACAGTAGAACTCAGACCTGAATAAATATGATGTCATTTAAAATGAAAATGGAGTACATATTCAGTACAAGAGTATAGTATAAGAGTATATGGAGTACATATTCAGTATAAGAGCCTGTACCAATCAGGACAGGTTTTCTAAGCTAAACGTGACAGACAAGAGAGAGACCATTAAACTCCAATAAGAGGTTTGATGGTACAGTGGTGTCAGCACGGGTCCACATGGGTCAGTGAGTTCTGGTTCTGGATGAGAGCGATCATAAGAAATGGGCCCGAAGCGGAGCGCTGTCACAGCCTGTGTTTATTTAGCGATGAGACAATGCTGACAGCTAAAACGATGAGTAATTACGAAGAATGAGTGCGCAATAGCCCGAGATAAAAAGAGGGGAAAGAAAGAAGGGCTTGGCCGAGCTACCCGTTCATAACCAAACACATGTACACGCAGAAAGAAATTTAATAAAAGACATATTCAGTACTATATCATTTCAAAATACATGATATAGCCAAAAGTATGTGGACACCTAACCATCACACCTTTACGTATTGCCACAAAACTGTGTAGGACGTCTTTGGACGCTTTCGAAATTTCCCATCATTGGAACGTCAAAGCCCAAACCTGTTTCAGCATGACGGTGACCCTGTGCACAAAGTGAGCTCCATGAAGACATGCTAAGCTCTGAACTCACCCCCACAAACTCCTTTTGGGATGTCTGCTGGGGATGCACGTTACGACTGGGGGACGGTTCTATGTTACCATGAAGACTGGCCTGGCCTCGGCTGATGCAGACAGATGCTCTTTGAGGACTTGTGACTGTAGTCACTTAATATTTCAGGACTGGTATTTCCTAAAGTTCTGTACCTGTATTCTGTACAATAATAAACTGGACTGCAAATTAACTATAAAAACATCTGTTATACTTAAGTTCCAGACTTATAACACACAGTATGACAGTCCCCGCTATCTGATATCACCCAAATGAGGATTGGTTCCCTGTTAAGTTCGAGTCCACCGCCCGCCTCGGCTTGCTCATCAGGGACAGTCTGATTATTCGGATTCATACATATTTTCTTATATACTGTATTTCCTACTCATTTCCATAAATTCTTTTTGATTCTGTAAAGCTGCTTTGTGACAATGCCCATTGTTTAAAGCGCTATACAAATAAAACTGAATTAAATGAACTGGAACTGGAGTCTCCCAACTCCAGAACCTAACCTCACTAATGTTCTTGTAGATAAATGAACACAGATGGCCTCGTAGTCTAGTGGAGATCTGCACCAGGTGAGTAAAGCTTATAATAACACCAAAGAAGAAATATATCTTGAATTGGATGTTCAACAAGAAAATTCTCACAAGGTTATGATGATTAAGAATAAAGTTAAAAACTGTGTGTTTTTATCAAAGAGAATTTGGTTATTATGGACTGGTAAACCAACCGCAAAAAATATTTATAGGCAAGCAATTTATTTGCATAAATGGGAAAAGAAACAGGAATACAGAAAATGATTGCAGGTTGAGGTCTCTTTGCAGTTTTCCCAGAAGATTGTGTACGATACTGCGCTACTGCCTGAATACTACAAGTTCCATAAGGAAGATATTAATATACAGTAGAGTAAGTGAATTTTTAGACACAACATGACACAAACATGCAAAGTTCTGAAACGTACGATTTGCCATATCTGCTGATGACGTCACTGACTTAACTGTAGTAACCCTTATGAACTAGAAAGTGAACGAGTGGAAGTGTGGAGCCACCCCTCATTTGTTCATATAAAGTTAAATTAAACAATAAGGATTAAATTAAAGAAATGGAAACAATAGTTTTACTGCGACAGGCTGCAAAATCCCTATAGATACAGTTTGGTTGTTTACGTAACAAGCATTTATGACATGCAGCATTCAGCAGTCTACCTGTAATTTACAGCTCTGTTAACCAGCCATACTACATATATATGCTGTACAATACTATGCAAAAGTCTTAAGCTAGCCTTTATTACTTTATATTTAGTTTCCAAAGCGCCAGACATTCTTGTATTTTTAATTTAGTCTTCAGGATTCCTGGAAGTCTTTTTGGCTCTTATTTGTGACATGTTTTTGACTCTCATTTTCAGTCCAGTCCCTACAGTGACCTATAAATAAATCAAGCACTAAAATCCATCTAATTTAAGGCCTGAACCAGTGCGAAACTGGTGCAGATGATGACAGATGATCAGGCCAGTGATTAGTGTACTGGTGGTGCTGAATGCTGAGTGTTTGGAACAGACGAGAGGGGAAATAAGGTCGCTGCTGAAGCTGTTACATAAACAATCAAGTTCTAAATTGTGTCTTTAGGCACTCGGCAGCCTGTTGTAATAAAGCATTTGTTTCCTATTGTTTTATTTAATCTACATCATTTAATTTAATACAGTCTTATGCAAAAGTTTAGACACCCCTTGATGAATAACAGATTTTGGTGATTTTGTTATTAAAAAGATGTTAACACAGTCTTTCTTGGAAAAGAAAACAATGCACAATATTTCCAGCAAACATTGATGCATAGTTACTTCTTATTGCATAAATTTAACATAAATAAAAACACTATTATGGCACTGTGCAAAAGTTTGGGCACCCTAAGAGTTCCAGAGTCTCAGATTCTTTTTACAAGTTTTCAGACCTTGATAAGCCCGTTAGATCTGATGTCATGGCAGCAGCTGTCATCAGTAAACGCCAATTTCAAAGCTTCACAAATAGTTTGACTATTCAAACCCTGTGCACACACTTGCGGAGACTCAACAACCATGCGTTCCTCTAAGCAGCTGTGTAAGACTCGGAAAATGAAAGTTATTGATGCCCACAATGAGAAGAGAAGGCTACAAGGAGATAGCAAAGCGTTGTCAGCTTGCAGTTTGCACAAAGAAATGTAATTAAAAGGTGGTAGTTCAGGGGAACTGTGGAGGTTAAGATGAGATCTGGAAGACCAAGAAAACTCTTGGAGAGAACTGCTGGTATGCTGGTCAGAAAGGCAAATTAAAACCCCAATTTGACTGTAAAAAGCATGCAGGAAGATTTAGCTGACTCAGGAGTGGAGGTGCACCATTCCACAAGACCTTAATGGAAGAGTCAGCAGATGAAAACCTTACCTACATCTCCATCATAAAATCCAACGTCAGAAGTATGCAACAGGACATCTACAGAAGCCTGATGCGTTTTGGAAACAAGTGCTGTAGACTGATGAAAATAAAATAGAACTCTTTGGCCACAATCAGTCAAGGCATGTTTGGAGATAAAAAGGAGCACCATTTTATAAAAAAATATATAAATAAAAAAACACCTTCCCAAATATTAAGCATGTGGGTGAATCTATCATGCTTTGGGGTTGTGTTGCAGCCAGTGAAACAGGAAACATTGCACAGGTGGAGGAAAAAATGGATTTCACTTAATACCAGCTAATTCTGGAAGCAAACATCACACCATCTGTAAAAAAGCTGAAGCTGAAAAGAGGATCATGATCCTGAAAATACCTCAAAATCCACTATGGAATACCTCAAGAGACACAAGCTGAAGGTTTGGAATAGCCATCACAGTCCCCTGATTTGAACATCATTGAAAATTTGTGGGTAGATCTTAAAAGAGCTGCGCATGCAAGACGACCAAAGAATATTACAGAACGAAAAGCCCTTTGCAAGGAAGAATGAGAGAAAATCCCAAGTACAAGAATTGAAAGACTTTTAGCTGGCTATTAAAAGCATTTTCAAGCTGTGTTATCTGCCAGAGGAGGTGTTACTATTATGTGTTACTGATTATGTAGAGTGCCCAAACATTTGCACATTGCCACAATACTGTTTTTATTTTTTATCTTTGTTCAATTTATGACATTAAAAGTAACTATGCATTAATGTTTGATGGAAAATATTGTGCATTTCTTTCCATTTCCAAGAGAGACTGTGTTAACATCTTTTCAATTAAAAAATCCAACACCAAAATCTTATTTATCAAGGGGTGTCTAAATTTTGCATAAGACTGTATAATATTAAGAAATGAGGGGTGACTCAAGACAGGCTCCCATGCCTTGAAATTCATCTTCAATGAGCAGCTCCTTTAAATATTTGTGAGTGATTATTCACTGCGTGCATAAATGAGTTAATATTAGATTAGTGTCGTAAACAATGTCGAAGCTTAAACAACAACTCTGTGCCTTTCCACTCGAGTCACCGAAGCTGAGATCAAACAGTAGCAGGTCGATAACTACTCACATTTAGTTGTGGAGAAAAACCACTGCAGGCTTTGGTTAGGCCCGGATTAGCACACGCTTGGAGCTCGAATCAATCTGAGCGTTAATTAAAGCCGAATCCATCACGCGGTCGCAGAGCTGCGATCAGAATCGTTACTACCTGTAACCTTCAGACTAATACCTCAGAGTGGGACAAGGAAACTTCATAATAATGATAATATAATAATGATAATAATGAATTTAAATTATGCAATAAAAAATAATTGTAATTATTAAAACATAACATGATAATATTTTAATACTAATTATATAATAATAATAATAATAATAATTGTTATTATTGTTGTTATTATTACACAATATTTATCACACATTATATCACATTTTAAAAACTATTTAAGAATAATTAATTAATATTTATTTTCTCCACCCAACACACTTAAAAAAAAAACTGTCATAAACCTCAATTAAAAAATAAATAAATAAAAATAGGGCACTTTGAGTATGCTCCTCCTAAAGACGGCCCCCACCCTGCCGCCGCACCGGGCCCTGCGTGTACATTTACTGAAGCTCGTAATGGAGGACTAGGGGAGGTCTTTCCTCAGGCAAGTGGGGAGAGACACGGCCTATCACTTCATATAAGAATAGGCCATGTGTGATAGACCTGACCTACATATCCTCTCTCTCTCTCTCTCTCTCATTCCCCCTCCCTCTCTCATCCAGAGGGAGCCAGAGCGACTGTTATGCTGCACATCTTTAAATGTGTTATGTTTCCCATAACCCTCCACCTCTAATTCATCGTTTCTCTCTTTTGCAGTCTTTCATCTGTGGCTGGAAGTCAAATTCTTGCTCAGGGCTTTGCTAACTTAACTTAAAAGACACAGATGCTGATTATAGTGCTTATAACAAAACAACAAAAACAACAACTGACAGACTTAATTTTTTTTTTTTTTTTTTTACCAACTTGGCCTTTGTCATCTGACTGTTTTGAACGAGGGACTCATAACTCCACCAAAAGCTTTCTGGAGTCACAGGACAGGCAGATTTTTCATTGGAATAAAAAAGATAAACCACTTTGGGACATAATTTCACCCTGTCTTTAAGCGCACTTACATCGACCCTAATTTTCCACTAATAATCAGGCTAACTCGCCAATCAGAGTAAAAATAAATCAGGCCTTATAAATAAACATCCTTATGATCCGGCCCAAACTGAATGATTTTCATTCGGAATAGGAGGGTGGATGTAACCCTTTAATGATCTATTAAATAAGTTTATATTCGCCCAGTAAACCATGTAATTACGATTTTATTGTTTCTCTCTTGCTGGATTTAATATGCCCCTTCTGCACATGTCTGCCCCACCCCCCCTGTGGAGGTAATATTACGTGAGTTTCCAGGAAGGAAATTTCTGATCTGTAAACTCTGAGAACAATTCTCTCTCTTTCGAAGAAGAGGCACTGATTGGCTCAGATTTCACATGTAGTAAAGCATCTAACTAATCATAATGCAGAAGGTGGGATTTGTCTGAAAAGATGGGAAGCATTAAATTTTGGGAAAAAAAAGAAAAAAAAAATCCTTCCTCTTTTATGTTTCCCGATTAAACACTTTAAGATTGAACACTTCAGAGCGACGACAATGACTTTACATTCTGATTAAATGCTTTTAAACACCGATCAGCTTCCATGTAAACATTTAAGTTGGAATCTCTAACCAGGATGATTTCCATTTGATTCAAATTGAAGTAATATTGTCTATGTAAACGTAGCAATAGATTATTTTCCCACAGCTGCATGTGGATTATTTATTTCTGGAGAAGACAAACAAACAAAAACTATAAAGCATCTATTTTCATGGCGACATAACACCAGGACGCTGAGGAACCTACCACGCAGCTGTAGGTCAAACTGTCTCCTGCTCTCCTCATCACTCAGGATCTTCCAGGCCTGATCCACATCTATGAACCTCTGAAGCTGAAGCCCCGCCTCCTCTTCTGATAGGCCAGGGTCCTGTTTATCAGGGTGAAACTGGAGGGGGGAGGAGGGAATATTCCAAATAATTCTTAAGAGACACAAATGATTAGCAATTAGAATAAAATTACTGTAATAAAAAAAATCCGCTTAAAAAGAAAAAACAAGTTTCGAAAAATGTATGTGTAAAGTATGAGCGGTGTTCAAGACAAACTGGAACTTTTGATTGTGCAGAATAACAAGACACAGTTATGAGAGTAAAAACTCCCTTTATGTCTCTATATAATCTCACCGTATTGTGACTGAAGTCTTCTGTAAATGTCAATGGCTTTTATGCCTTCATTCACCAGAAATTTCAAGTCAAAGTTTGACTTAAACGGACCAAAAAAAAAAAAAAAAACATACCACATATTCTAACATACAGTTCATACTTTTTATGGGTTTGGAGATTAACATGCAGAGTTGATGTTATAATTATATACACAATTTATGAATATAAGAACTTATTTGTAGAAAAAAATAGTTTTTTGTGAAACCTTTATAGACCGATATCATGATCATCAACAGTTCTATAAGTTCACATTGTAGGCTTTAAATAAATGTGAGGTAGTTTACAGTTCTATGAGCATAAACACCCGTTAAAACCTGACTGAAGGAGGAAGCTGAATCAACGTCCAAAATAATAAAGAGAATAAAAGAAATCAGCTTCTTCGATGATTAAAATCTGAACACTCTACTTCTACACACTGCTGTGGGAGATACTGAAATATCCATCTACTTGTGCTATGAAAGTAGGACACGCTTTGAGGTTTGTGTTGGCACAGGGTGGGGATGTTTTGCTCCTGATGGTCACTTTCTTTATTCCTCTGGTTCGCTGCTTGCTGTTTGCTATAGTTTAAGTCAAACAATGCTGCAGACTAGAATAAGCATCAGTCCTAGACTGGCTAATTACTGTCTGCCGCAATTATATTTCTCATTTTAAGTAACAAAGAATTCAACAAATTATTCCGAGTAATTACTTTAAAAAAACTAATTAAAAATCTTAAAGCGACTGTGCATTCTAATGATTTTTTTTCTCCACTACCTCAATGCATTTTTGGTTAAATGTGTGATGGAGTTTTAAGAGTCTTTAACGGACTGGGTCGTACGCTGTCTTTAGTCGTCCATGTGAATGGACTTCCATGACGGAAATGGCATCAAGACCAGTTTTGAATTTCTCCACTCAATAATGAACGAGTGCTGCGCGGTGCATGTCTGAAGCGTCGAAGATGAATGAGAGTCGAGGAAAGTCTCTCCCTGCTGCCTCTGCTGAGCGCTCGCCTGTCTGCTTCAGACCATCACAGGAGTAACAAGAGTAGGGGGAAAATTAAAAGAGGGACAAGAGAAAAAACAAAAATAGAAAATAAACTTGGAACCCTGGAAGAGATGCATAAAGAGTAAATCAGAAGAGAAAAGATGAGAAGAGAAAAACACAAAAAGAGGTCAGAAGCCATAAGAAAATAGGAAAAAAAAACAGGAAGAAATGAGAAGACACAAGAAGAAACATAAAGAAAACAGCAAAAGAGAAGACTACATGAGATGAGACATGGAGAGAATAGAAGAGACATAACATTAAAAAAAACACCAGAAGAGAGAAGCAGAAGACAGAAAAAGGAAATAAAAAAATAAGGAAAGAAGAAAAGAGGGTATAAGAAATGATAAATAAAAAAATTATATGATATGGAAATACACAAGAAACAAGAGGTGAAAGAACTGAATAATTGTAAAAAAAAAAAAAAAAAAAAAAAGGTGGGGCGATAAGAAAAAATACCAGAGGAGAAACTACAAACGAAACAAAAACAAGCAGATAAGAGAAAAAAAAGAAGCAAAGCAATAAGAAGAAGAGATGAAACAAGATGAAATAAAAATATACAAGATACAATACCATTTCTGAAGAAACAGAAAGAGAAGACAAAAAGAGAAGAACAAGAAGAAGAAAAGCCCAGAGTAGAAAAAGAAAAGAAATGAAGAAAGGAAAAGAACCAAAAAGAAATAGGAAAAGATGAGAAGAGATAGGAACATAAGCAATGAAAAGATAAGAAAAAACAAGAAACAGGATGAGAAGACACAAGGAAAGTAGAAAGGAAGTGAGGAAAAAGATAAGTAGAGGAAACACAAGAAGAGAAAAAATAATAAATTACAAAATGCAAAACATGGATGCAAAAAAAAGGTACAGATGAGAAAGAGAAAAGATGTGATGAGAAGACACAGGACAAGATTAAAGGACACAAGAAAGGAAGCAAGAAGATATGACAAGAAAAGAAGAGATGACACAAAAAGACCAGAAAAGAAAAAAGAAGTAAAAGATAAACAACATAAGAGACAGAGAAAAAGAAATAAGGAATGGACTGAAGTGATGACAAGAAGAGAAGTTTCCTTGTGCTTTATATTTTGTGCTGCTCTGCAGAACAGGAAGCTCCACTGCTAGTCACATGTATTTAGGAATGAACTGATATGAACTTCCTGGAGCGATGAGACAGTCGATATTTCCATGGCGATACCTGCCTAAATGGTGCATACGCCACTCAATTCCCTTATGCAGCTTTAACCTTTAGCAGGTGATTAGAACATTCTTTCCTCATATGTTTTGTCCAAAGTGGTGGTGATGCCATCCATCACAAACATTTGCAAGTCTCAGAGTGATACCAAAGCAAACAAAGTTCTAGGCGATCACCTTCATTCTACAATGTAACCTGATGGCCTCTTCCAAGACTCTGCCTCTATACATGTGCAGGGAGTGACTAAATTAGGATAAAGAATGGAGAATGGAGAGTTTGGAGCGAAGTGTCGGACAGCGCCCTGCCCCATCACCTGGTACCAGTACCATGGTGTTGTTCGTGAGACACCAACAACACCAACTAAGGGAAAAACCTTCTGGGTGAATGGTGTTCATCGTTCCAGGACACTTCGTGAAACTCCAAATTGAACTGACACTAAATCATTTATAGAACAGTTAAGGTTCTCCAATCAAATTAATGCTGTAATTTTAAGATTTCAATAAACTAGCCCCATTACGAGTCATCCATTTCATAAGACGAACACGATGTGTAGTAATCCAACCACAATACACTCCATGTGCTCATATTGAAACAATCCGTCAACGCAACATCGACACTGTTCACTAATTCGACTAAAAGGCGTCCACTGATTCGGACATCCATCGCTCATCTACTCAAAGCGACACCCTCAGCCTTTAATCCATCAAACGTCTTCTTTTGAACTGGAGCTGCACTGAACGCAGAGGAATTCGGGTCTCGAGTTAAAAGTTACCGTCTCAAAGCTCTTCTTAATTAAAGCTACGAGAATGGTCTGATCACAAGCACCTTTGATTCTGTTGATCTCGGATACACAGGATCCCTGCAGAGAGGATTACACTGACTTACGCTGGGTGTGGGAACCTGCTCGCAGATCAGAGACTCGGAGCAAGCTGTAGGCCAAAAGGCAGGAAAAATTAAAAGTCCGGGTTCGGGAGAGGTATTGGGAGTGTTATCTGTGGGTAGCCATCAGGTTGGTTGGACTCAAGCTTTATAACACTAGTGCATTAAAGCTGGAATATTGGACCACGATCAAACGTTGAGGTTGTACTGAATCTATACCACTTTTAATGTTATAGGCTTTAAGTCATATTTTGAAATTCATCGGACAGATGATTAATTTTCAGTCTCACTTGTTTATTCATTCTGTATACTGGTTATCCAATGTAAAGGGTTACAGGAAGTCTGGAGTCTATCCCACACGACAATTAACCTAACCTGCATGTTTTTGGACTGTGGGAGGAAACTCACAAAGCACAGGGAGAACATACAAACTCGAAGAGTCGAACCTACGCCGAGAGCTATACACTACGCTGACATGCCACTGGCTAATTTTTTTATTATTAAAATTGATTTCTAAATAATGTCATTTCTGGCTAATTGACAGCAACTCTAAGACTGGAAGACTTCTCAGTGACACTTTCTGTGATGGACTTTGTCCGAAACCGGAGCTCAAAAATGTGTGGAATCATTGATATGATGAGAATCTCTTTGTGAGGAGAACATTTATTAAGAAATTACAAAATAAGTCTCCAGTACCAGAGCATTGCAGCAGTCTGAGATAAAGTAATAAAATGAAGCTTTTTCCTAAAGTCAAGTCTTAGTGGTTAGAGCCCTGTCTCATCACATATCCACAGTTTAGGGGTTTGAATGTCACCTCGACTCTATGTGCGTGGAGTTGCATGTTCTCCCCAAGCTTGGTGGGTTTCCTACAGGTCGTATGGTCAGTCCAAAGACACGTGCTGTAGGCTGGCTGGCATTTCCAAATTGTCCATAGTGTATGATTGTGTGTGTGTGTGTGTGTGTGTGTGTGTGTGTGTGTGTGGCCTGTGTTCAAGTACAGTATAAGAGTTATAGACAAGATAGAACGATAAACATTGCACAACATGTAGCTATGAAAGGAAAAAAACAACATGTTTTTTAAGAAAGCAAAAATGGACATCTTTGGTAAATAAGACAATATTGAAAATATTAATATAAAAAAATAATCAACTTCAGTGTTATGCCAGAAAGCCTGCTTAACATCTGGCTTGTCACTTTTTATTGATTATTTTCCTGCAACAAAAGAACTCTGGTATGTTTAAGCGCTTTCTGCTGTTTATCAACCAAACAATGCACCAGGCTCACACACTTGAGTTTTTTTTTACTTACTTAAAACTCTAACAGAATCATTATAACCAATATATACACTATCATCATCAGCATCATCATTAAACACCTGTTCTACAGCCTATTTTGTTATAAAAAACAAATTTCACTCCTGAATAAAGTCGGCATTCTGTAAACACACATCATTCCAGGCACAGCGGTGCCCGTGTCACACCTACTAAAGGCACAACGCGACATCCTGAGAGGAAAAGGCGTCCGTGTTAAAGGCCAGTAAGAGTGGGAAGCGTCAGAGCAACACTAGCAGCACGAGTCTCTGCTCGCTCGGCGAGGAGGTGAAGTCTGCAGGCTGAGGGTTCCCGACTCTCTCTGCAGTCAGAGATTCCCCTGCAGTGCGGAGATGAGATAGAGGAACACAAACAGCTCCCCGGGTGCTTTGTGTCCAGCTGGAGTGGACAGGCCATGCTGCAGCCAGACAGAACGCTAACATTTTTTTTTAATGGCTCTTTTAGTCGTAATTATGTTCATAATGGGAGCAGATTGCCGTCCTGAAGCAGTACTATTTAAAGAAATTAAAAGTTAGTTGTTAAAGAAACTACTAATAACAGTGACATCAGTTATGCATGATGGATCCGTGAAAACAAGATTCGTACCCGCTCATGCGTACGCTTTAACATATGTTAGGGCAGAAATGGGTTCTTTAATGCCTTATATTAGAGTCAAGACATGTGATGTGTCAATCCCCAGCTACCAACACACCCACCCACCCACCTACCTACCAATAGCACCACGTTTTCCACTCCGCTGCTCTCGCACCTTCACCTGACGCAGTCCCAGGTGCTCACCATAAATACAGTGCTGAACAAGATGCTCCGCTTCTGCCCTCTTCTCCCCCCCCCCCCTTCTCTCCTTTCCCTGCTTCTTCTCCGGAGTTACACGCTTTAATTGCTGTCCCTTTGCACGCGTTGTAAAATATTCATTTACCGGGCCTAATGGAGCTTGGAGAGCAGAAGCACAATATAAAGGGCCGGCCAATTTGGAGCGCTTGCCGGTGCGGCCCATAGATCATCACACGACGGGGAAACACACTCGCACGCTGCTCAGGGGCCGAGGTAAAGGCCAGCAGCATCACGCTACTGCCACCTAATGTCAGTCTATACGTACACACATACTCTGTGTGTGTGTGTGTGTGTGTGTGTGTGTGTGTGTGAGGGGGTGTTGATAGTGTTTTTGCACCATGTGTTCTGATGTTCCTAAAAATGCTGCCGTATTTTTAAAGAGGACACAATAAATACCATTTAGCTCCACAGTAACGGCACACTTCAGCTGTCTTTTCTTTAGGAAGAAAAATCCATTTGACATTCAGTCAAAATAGAGTGAAAATACACCAGAACCACAAACATGAAACAGCATTTCTGACATATGTCGAACCCTAAAGTTAGTATAAAGACTGCTGCTTGAAATTCACTATGTATGTTTTTGGTTATTCTATTTTGTAAGATATATCTTATTAGCGCTTTTCGCTCAAGGCTACTGTCTCCCCAGGTGTGAGCGTGTTACATCAGTTCATTTGTAACTCTGTAACTGTTGGCAAAAATGGATGCGACTCTTGTGATTTTTTTTTTTTTTTTGTGATCTCTGAAAGAAGAGCAGCGTGCAGAGATATTTTTTTTTTTGTGGTCTGAGGGTGTACCTGGAGCTGAAACTACTCAAGAGCAAAAACAGAATCATTTGGATATCCGCAAACAAAAATGTGGACCGATACTCTAAAGAAAGTGAAAGTTTCTTAAAGAGAATCATTACTGGTGACGAGCCATGGATTCAACAATAGACAGTGCTTGTTATGGGAGATGCTTATCAGGGATGCACCGAAATGAAAATTCTGGGCCGAAAACGAAACCGAAATTTTTGGATGCACTTGGCCGAAAACCGATACCGAAACCGAAAATGGCTTCATTAAAAAACATGTTTAAAATATTTTCTTTTTGTTTGTATTAAAAAAATGTTGCATATTGCAACTTTGCTGTCCTCATCTGAAACTCTGAAGTGCTTCCAAACCGCCGACATACTCCGTGTTTGATGCGTAATGACAGCGCGAACGAGACGGGAGGATGGGAGAGGCGTGGCGATAATTTCGGCTTTTATTTTCGGCGCTTTCTTACGTTTCGGCCGAAACCGATAATGCTATTTCGGCCGAAAATTTTCGGCGGCCGAAATTTCGGTGCATCCCTAATGCTTATTGAATAGCTGAAACCCAAACTTCTGATCAAATCCAAGGGCGTCGTGATCTTGCACAACAATGAATGTCCGCACACTTCAATGCTCTCTTTAACTTTGTTTTTGAGGTGTTAAAGCATCCTCCCTACAGTCCTGATCCTGTTCTATTAGACTTTTAACTGTTTGGTCGCCTGCAAGCAGCCCTTTGAGGATAGATACACTTCTGATGAAGACGTGGAGACAGCCGCTATATTCATAGCTCAGCCTAAAAAAATTTTAATGAAGGAATACGACAGCTTATTGACAGATGGACAAAGTGTATGGAGTCAAAAAATGATGTATTTGAATTTTCTAAAACTTAAGTAAAATAAAATCTACAGCCAGAGTGAGGATAATTTTTGACTCGCCCTTATAGACAAATGTACTTCCAAGAAGAAATATTTCTGTTCTTGTACAAATAAAAAAACACTACTCTCTTTTTACTCTAAATTGATTAATAATTGTGTTACCTTTTGGGGGGGAAAAACAAACAAACAAAAAAAACACTGATATAATCAGCCGTTGTAAATTATCTTAAAAGCCCTGCATTTACACTCCTGCTGCGTTTTCCATGCTGCCCTGATGTCTACTGCATCTCTGTGAACTAGTCCAGAGAGGAAGCTGATGCATTCTGTCCTGTGCAGTCAATCGAGTCAGTTTCTCTGACGGAGCCTTTGTGTTTGCCAGTGCAGCATCCATCATCCTGTGATATTCCCCTCCATATAGGTTTAACAGACCTATTAGCAGAAACAGCTCACTGCAAAGATATATTTTTTCATCCAAATGACGAGATAATTATAAGCTGTAACCTGCCGACCACGCCAAATAGTTTTGGTCACCTGGAAAGCCAAGTAAAAACCGGTAACAGATAAAACATGCCGAAAGTATTCGGATACTTCTCATTCAAAATTGGAACATACTGTTCAACTGTACTGAGTTACTCCATACGCTGCAGAATTATTAGATTTCCCTTAATTTAATTGCAAACCTGATTCACCATGTCATCGGAAAACAAAGTGCACCCTAGACCTCCTCACCTGACCTCACTAATGCTCTTGTAGTTAAATGATCACAATCCCTACAGCGTTCGCTGCAAAATCTAGTGGAATGCTCTCCCAGAAGACTGGAGGTTTTTATATGAGTGAAAGTGGACAACCTTGGAAAGGTATATTTAGCAAGCACATGCAGTTTAAATGATGGTCAAGGTAAACAAAAGAAACCATAGAAAGTTCCAAAGAAACCTTATGAGCAAGACTATGTGAGATATTGAGCTCCATATGGTTTAAGTAATTTGTTGATAAACTATACAAAAGTTAAAAAAGACTCTTTTAAAGCATTAGTCATTTAAAAAAAGATTTACGAGGGGTGCTAGAGACAAATGTGGAAAGTCAAATTTCCCGTTAAAGAAGGCGTACAGGCGATTGACATTTACAGAAGACTCACAGCACAGTATGGTGATGAGACTCTTAGCTACAGTAAAACATTGGAACGGTGCAAACTTTAAAAAAAAAGCCGTACATCCGTGAATGACAATCCTGGCCGATGTGTCTTAGAGCCCACTATTATAATTCCAGTTAACATTTAGCGAGTGAAACACCTGATCCTTGAAATCGATGGATAACTTGTCACCAACTTGCGCAAAAGACACATCTGTCTGCGGGAACTGTACACACAATCATTAACCACATCCCCATACAATCCTGACCTCGCTTCGAACTATTTTCACATGTTTAAGCCATTAAAGGAGTTCCTGGGACACCAGGGTTTCAGATGTAAAGCAGGCAGTCTGATCATGGCTCCAGGCATACTGAGAAAACTTTCTACCCTGATGGTTTGTATTAGGGTTTATTGCCATATCAGCTTCACAGGCTATTTCATATTAAACATTCAACCAATTTATACAAACCAATATAGAATTAAGTTATAGATATAATGCAAGGGGTTTAAAGGATAGGTAAAAAAGGATAAAGAAATAAATATTGGATAAATAATATATATAATAATATATACGGCCTTGGCCAGAAGAACAAGATTTTATACAAGATTCTTTATATGCACTTTTGCTAAAAATTGTAAAAGTCTTTCTGGTTTCATCATGCAGAATAAGTTTGTTCTGGTAAAAATCGTTTTCTTAAGGCATTAAAACTTGGGCAGGTCGTGTCCCTGATCGTCTCCAAGCGCTAGTGAAACACTGGGATGAGTGCATTAGTGTAGCAGGGGATTATATAAAGAAATAAAGGGAGTTTTTACTCTCATAACTGTGTTGTTGTTATTTTGCACAATCAAAAGTCCTGTTTTGACTTGAATGCCACTCATATTTATTAAATCATATACACTGATTAAGGAAAAAACAGGCGCCACTCGACTGAATATTTGAAATCTGTCTAGGATTGATTCAGAAATCTAAATTATATGAATCATAAGAGGAAGGAACGTACCGTTAGGACAAGTCTTTGATATTTCTGCTTCAGCTCTTGTACACTGTCTGTGGGAGTCGCACCGAGTACAGAGTACCAGTTCTTCTCTAGATCCCCAGCATTCGACATAATCCTGGAAGACAAAAATGAAATTTCGGTTTATTTATTGATATTCAAGGAGCTTCATTTAGAGCAGCTTTATAGGATCCTCTGGCTTTAACACTGTACTATAACACTGTCACAGTTTATTTGTAAAACAAGAACAAAACCTTTAATAAACCTTTTATAATGGCTTGTGATTTAGACATTTTTATCACTTGTCTCTGTTGGATGTATGACTGAACACAAATGGTGAAAGCAACAAATCAGACATTAACATTTTGTTTTACTAAATCATTTAAAACTCTGAAAGAATATAGTTTTGGATTATATTTTTGACTATTTGGGTATAAAGTCATTTACTTTTTTTGCAAACATTAAATAAAGTATTGTTGAAAAAAATATCTCTCTCACTTTCTTGAATGAATCCTACAGTTTAATATGTCATGCGTCAGGATTGCCATGATTTATTTATTTATTTATTTATTTATTTATCTTATGGTATTTCATGGTCATGTCTTAAATTACAGTACTAGTCAAAAGTTTGCTTACACCTTTTAATGCAATATTTTCCATATTCTAGAGCAATACTGGAGATTTCAAAACTATGGGGAAAAAACACATATGGCATTAGGTAATTAAGTGCATTTGCAAAACTCATCAAGCATCATAATGAATTGATTCTCATGGAGACTATCCCAGGCAAGCAAGACCAAAACTTACCTCCTGCAGAGAAGTTCATTTAGAGTCACCAGCCTCAGATATCACCAATTAACGAACAGCACGTCAAATTCGAGCCGTTATGAAGGCTTTAAAGAGCAGAAGTAGCGGATAAATCTTAATAACAACTGTTCAAAGAAGTATTTTGGACACCTTCGGAATAGTTTTACAGTGTAGAAAGAAATAAAAATCATTAAAGACCATGGAATTAGAAGGTGTGTCTCAGGTGACTCCTCAGGTGCAACTCATGGAGCGGGTTTGAAGCAACTTACGCTTATGCATGTGTCATGCATGACATGGGCTGTAAACAGAAAGTCAATTATTTTGGGTTGTTTGCAAAACACATTCAATGAAATTTAATATACTATACTCCTTGATATAGCTGCCTAACACACAGTATGACTGCACAACAATCCCTGCTATCCATTATAAACCAAATGAGGATGGGTTCCCTGTTGAGCCTAGTTTACAATAAATTGTAAATTTTATGGTAAAAAACGGCAACTGTGCTTGCCAGAATTCTACCACAGTAAAAAAACAAAAAACCTGTAAATTTTACAGTAAAAAAAGGCAGCTGTTGTACATGATTGCACTCATTATACTGTATATTTTACAGTATATAACTATCTAACTAACATGTTTATGTTGTTATAAAAACAGTTTAGTCCCGTCAAATTTTACATTGATTACATTGTACATTATACAGCTTTACCCTGTGGGGTGGTACCTGGAGGAAACCCACCAAGCACAGGGAGAACATACAAACTCCATGCACACAGACGGGAAGCGAGCCTGACCGGGAATCGAACCCGGATCCTGGAGGTGGAAGGTAGTGCTAACCACTAAACTACCATGCTTGCTACACAGTTGCTATCGTTGTTGGACTATACCATATTTTTTACGGTAAATTTCTGCAACCACAGCTGCCAGTTTTTAACCGTAAAATTTACAGTTTATTTTTTACATTAATAAACTGTTTGAATATAACAAATACGTAAATTGTAAAAAATTAATAAATTAAAAAAATAAAAAAATCCATAAAATATAACGTATACTGTAATGGGTGCAATCCCGTACAACCAATAACGTTGCTACAGTATTTTTTATGGCAAATTTCTGGCAACCACAGCTGACTGTTTTTTACCGTAAAATTTAAGTTTACAGAGCAGGTATTATTCTGATTTTTAAACTCTATCAACAAAATTTTAGTAAAATATAAACTGATGCTTCAGTATATTAGTAACAAATACCTTCTCTGAGAGTTTGTGTTACATCCATATTGCATAATGTCATATCCATAATGCTTAAACTGACGAAGACAAAATAATATTTTCCTTTTTATAAATACAGTATATCATAGATTTTACTGCAATAAACCATATTTTATCTGTTTTTAACTGTTAAATTTAAGATCTTACTTTGCAAAACTGTTTTTTGAAGTTTTTCACTGTAAAGTCTATTGTTATCCCAAGTTTCGTGAAATACGGTTTTATTCTGTAGCATTTAAACGTCATTTTACTGTTAAAATTACAAACATTGTTTACAGTGCATATTTTCTTTCGATTCTGTAAAGCTGCTTTGCTACAATGACCATTGTTAAAAGCGCTATATAAATAAAATTCAGTTGAATATTCTTGCCACCAATCCAGGCTAATATGACCCTAAGACATTGGGAATGCAAAGGGTATTTTGATACCTCAAATGGTATTGGTATTTCCCCTTTTAATGCATGTGTCTTTCTAATGTGCTCGGGTGGCAATAGAGCAGGTGCTCAGGCCTGAACTTGTTTGCTCTGCAACTATGCAAGGCAAACTTTACATGCAACTTTACATCATCATTTGGATAATAACGGATAGCAGGGATTGCTGTGCAGTTATACTGTGTGTTAGGCAGCTACATCAGGGAGTATATCAAATTCCACTGGATGTGTTTAGCAAACAACCTAAAATAATTGACTACCTGTTGAGTGGAGCTCATGAAATGCATGACATATGCAAGTTATTCAGCTCCATAGGATCTAAATGTGTTCCAGGTTTCTCATGTATACGTGCGAGTGAGTATGAGCCATGCAGCAAAATCTAATGTGAGCTCAGGTGTCCTAATGGCAACGGATTTCCAACCTGTGTGCTAATTTTCAAGCCTTTTTGAGTGGGTTAGGACAAAAGCCCTGGATGATTTAAAAAAAAAATAATAATAATAATAATAATAATAATCAGGAAGAACAAGAGGGACTTTCACACACTAAGATGTCATAAAGCGTGCGCCCTAAAAAGACAGCACCAGTCTCACCAATCAACAGATCATATAACGGCATTTTTTACTTGCATCTCCCAATCCAGGCTCCTTTTTGTAAATATGCAAACATTATGCAATTTTTAAAATCAGATATAAATTTTTTTTAATTCAAATTTTTCAATGATCTTGATTGTTATTTAGATTACACTTGTTCAATTTATATTTAACATGAAAAGTCATAAACCTGAAAAAGGTTATTATAAGAAATATGAATTAAGCACTTTAACATATTGTTTGAAGCAAGACAGTATATATCTTTAAAAAATAATACATTAACTGGCCATACTCACCCTCTATTTTAGACACAACAATAATGTTTATTACCTTAGCTATTCCATTTCCATAACTTAAAAAATACAAGACCGTGTTGAAAAAAAAAATTGCAAGCAAACTGACACCATTTAAAGAAATTACTAGAGTTTCTTTAGTTATCATTTCTCCAAGAAGCCATGATCTATAAGAAACTCCAGAGACAAGTTCTTGCTAGCTGTATAGATTAGCAGGGTAAGATAACTAGCTAGCGCTGTTGCTCAGCTAACAGCCCATACACCCGTTTAAAATATACTTTAAACAGCATCATACAAACCGTGACAGTGAACACAAAGTCAAAAAGCGAAGCTCATGTCAAGAAAATGTTGGGTGCTTCTTCTGAGCCTCAAACTGCACATGCACATGCTAACGCTAACCATCAGCTTAGCTTCTCGAGTGTCCCACTCATTTCGCCTCGGTAGAAACACTGATATCGTTCATATAAACTAAATGTCTTTGTTACTCACAGCACGGTACACAACATCTAAATACTTATTTAAGTTAAGTATTAATTATTCCTTGAATTGTTCGCATTTTTCTTACTAAATTATCAAAAAATATTCATAATAAATCTTATTTTTCACCCGGGTGAACTAGAGAGCAACACAGGACATGCAGCGGTTTCTATGGAAACGGCATGTAGTTAAAAGATGTCTTTCTGTTTAAAGCGTGCTATACTAAATTTGAGAGCGAGTCACAAATTGTCTGCACTTTACCTGTAGAGTTTATTTAAATAAACTTTTAGAAAAACATAATTTCGTGACATAATATCTTTTTGTCAACAAGCATTCCCTTATTACAAATGTTTTAGGCTGACACTAGTGCACCACTGTCTGTACTTCTTCATTAGAAGTGAATCTTCGTCCTTGTAGGGCTGCTGTCAAGGGACCAAACAGGTGAAAGATTAATGTTGGAGCAAGATCACGACTATTGGAGCTTGAACATCTTAAAACAAAGTTTTTGCAGAATGCCGACAGTGTGAGCAGAAGTGTGCGGATGTGCATCGTCATGCAAGATCACAACGCCCTTGGATAGCCATCCTCTGTGTTTAATTCAAAGTTTATATCAAAATGGTCTTACTTTCACTATTAAACATTGTGCTGGCTTTTCCTGTTTATTTTTTTATTATGCAACGTCATCGAGTGTTTTAAGTGATCTCCATTCATGATTTTTTCCAACCACATTTCATCCACAAAGTTAACGGTTTAGCACTACCCTTCATCATGTGTTGAAGTCTTCTTAACCCACTTCCAGTAATTTCAAATCTCCTTAGGTGTTTTCTTTACTTTATACAGCTCAATAATTTGACCCTTCTAAAATGGTGCCATTTTTTGGCAGGCAGTGTAAATCCAAAAGGAAAAGACACCATTTAATTTCAGAAAGGTCTTTAATATATAATAAGAAGTACTCCTAACACAATGCTGCAATAGGGAACGTCATCGCACATTTGGTACAATTACATTACAACACTCTAAGAACATTAAGGTCTCTGCTGTGTACATATCCCTAGTTGAAGAGTTTTCCCATAATGATGTATAAATATTGTATGACACTCACTCACTTACTCACTCACTCATCTTCTAAACCGCTTTATCCTGTATTCAGGGTCACGGCGACCTTTAGTCTATCCCAGGAGGCTTAAGGCACAAGGCAGGGTACACCCTGGACAGGATGCCAATCCATCGCAGGGCATACACAACACACCCATTCACACTGTATGACATTCAGCCACCTAAAAATAAAAGATCATGAAACATAAAATAAAATTAAACAGTAGGCGACATGGTGGTGTAGCAGTTAGCACTGTGCATACAAACCTGATGTGGTATTCAAAGCCTCTGCCCGGAAGGCATGAGGGTTTAAGTCCTGCATCTGGTCTGTATGCATGGAGTTTGCATGTTCTTCTTGTGCATGGTGGGGTTCTTCTGGGTACTCCGGTTGACTTCCAAAGACATGCAGATTAGGCTAATTGGTGTTTCCAAATTGCCATAGTGTTTTGTTTGTGTGCGTGTGCCCTGTGATGGATTGGTACCGCAACTTGTGCCCAAAGTCTCCTCGGATTGGCTCCAGTCCCCAAGACCCTTTACAAGATAAGCGGTATAGAAGATGAATAAATAAGAAAAAAAGTAACTTCTTTTATTATTAGTTGTAGGACATAGATTGCTATAAAAACGGAAGAAAAGAAATATACTGAATATTCTAATGTGAAAAAGGTTCATTTTCTTCCTTTTGTTTCCATAAGGCAGGTATTTATTATAATATGACTTTTTACAGTACAAACTAAAAGATAGATAGATAGATAGATAGATAGATAGATAGATAGATAGATAGATAGATAGATAGATCAATTTATAGCATGAATATGTTGCAAAAAGCTGTCAGGTGGTTGTTGTTTTTTTTCTTCTAATAATTGTGAGAATTATTTCAAAATAAACGATCACACCAACGGGTCTTGTAGAAGAACACATCGCCCCGAACACACCTCAGCCGCTCATGCCTCCTGCTGCTAATTACAAAAATGTTTTAATGAGCGTTTTGATAACTGACACATGTGACACAAGAAACATATTGTCTACCTTTGGGTTTTATTAGCAATAATGACGCAGATTCTGTTTTATTCTTTCCATTTCATCATTTTAATTTTGTCGCTTCAATTGTATTGTTTTTTTTAATGTAATTATTATATATTTGTATAAGTATTATAATCATCGTACTATCATAATATCATACTAGTTATCAATTTTTTACAACAATAATAAAATGGACAACAAAGAAGAAGAAGATGAATAAGATCAAATGAAAACAAAAGAAGTATTGTATATTTTATCTTATATATATGTTATCTTTTAACTATGTCTTTAAGTTAAGTAATTCTGGTAAAATTATATTCTGCTAGCTAATTACAAGCCATGTACATGGCAATGATTGCTACCATGTGGGGTGAGATTTGTTGTAAGAGATGACATCGAAGGGATCTACATCTGCTCCATGCGAACTCTCTACTGGGGCCCACAGGGCTTAGTACTTGGTCCTCTTCTGTTCTTCCTCTTAACCTGTTTTCTAAGTGAGGTCATATTCTCGCATTGCTTTTTTTTATACCATTGCTATGCAGATACCTTAAACCTTCTGATCAGTAACCCAGAGCCTTAACCTGCTGAGCTACCACTGCCCCACTGTCGTAGGTTGCATAAAATGGACTGTAGAAACTGGAAAGCACATTGCTGGTTTAAAAGTTCACATTGTGGAGCTAGATCTTATATAACTCCTTTTAAATGCCTAAACCAAACTTGCCTTACCTCAACCCTAAAATGATATACATTATATGGGCAAAAGTATTTGGCCAAACCGCTCATGTTGCACGAAAAGGCCTGGCTCACAATCTCCATTTCAGTTCATCTCAAAGGTGCTCAATGGGGTTGAGGTCAGGACTCTGTGCGGGCCAGTCAAGTTCTTCCACACTGACTCATCAAACCAAGTCTTTATAGTACTTGCTTAGTCTGGATCAGGTCCGACTACACTCTTTGGACTTTTTCGTTGTGCACTGAGAGGTACTTGAGCAAACCTTCAAATGCAAGTGTGTGCTTGATAATGTGCTTCAGTTTTGTGCTCCAAGATACAAATCATTCAAGACAGACACTATTTATATATAATTTTATAAATAATATTTATATATTTATATTATGTAGATATGTTACAATTTTAGTCTATGGTCATTTCTTGTCTAGCTATCCTGATACAGCACATAATTCTGCCAGTTAACATTATTTTTCACATTATTTGCTCAAAAAACAAAAAATTTGACACGATGTTCTTTGTCTCACCCGTACCAACTTTTTGAAAGGCTAGTCAGGATCTATTAGCACATTTCGCATGATGTTTGTTGAAACACACTAGGTGTTAATCAGGCTTCTTCTCAAAAGCACAAACAGCCGAACGTTTTTTTTTTCCGTGACACTCCTGGCCCACCTCGAGCTCGGCAAACGATAACCCGAGACTTAAAGCAAGCACACGAGTAGAGCCAGTCTATAAATATGTACGTGTTAATTACTGATGAGGAACAAGCATCAAATTCAACATGCTAATTAACAAATTCTAAAGTGATTAAAAGCACCATGTTTTTCTGTGTGTAAGTGTGTGTGTGTTTGTGGGTGAGTGAGTGGGTAGGCGGGTAGGTGAGCGTTTGTGTGGGTGGATGTGTGTGGGCTTTTACTGAATATGAATGAATAAGAGTGGAGATCATTTCATAAAAATTTTTTTAACATTGTGAGTTGTTGAACTTTTAATAATTATAATTTATTATTATTAAATTTCCCATTATTTTGTATTGTGAGGTGTTTGCTCGGGAGTTGGATGACGGACATGATCAGAGATCGAATTGCATGGCACCAGCAGCATTGACACATGGCTAAGGAACCGTTTTAGGCTCCATTGCTGTTTAATAAAGATCTGATCCAACACCGAACATTTTGTTAAATAAAATAGTTAAATAGTCTAGGTTAAACTGTAGTTTTTATTCAGCATGCTCTTGGCTGATGTTCATGCAACACTGTGTAAGCCAGATTATCTGAGTGATCGTTTTTCTCCTGGAAATTTGGCTTTACCTGGTTTCCCTGGGGCTTCGTAACCTCCCAAGGGTACATTTGTTAATGTCTTGGGTCAGAGGTGGTGCAAGGAGGGGTGGGGTGGTGTGTGGGCTTCACTGCACTGCGCTAATCAGGTCCACACATATGCGTCTCATATCAGTCTGGGGAAAAATTAAATATTTTGTACTAAATCAGTTAAAGTAATGTTGTCAGGGTTGTGGTTGTTCACCAATTATTCACTATGCACACACACAAACATACACACACACACTTACTTTCAGGTCCTTAGAATTTTGTTAAATCCATTTTTAAAGAATCCATCCATGGAACACAGAGAGGTTCTTTTGATAGATCAAATAAACTCTATAACCCCGAAAGGAGTTCAGATAATAGCTTATGTTTTGTACATTTCAGTTAACATCTCAGACCTGGAGTGTTGCTTAAAGATATGAGAAGGAGAGAGAGAGAGAGATCAGGTGCAGCTCAATGTGACCTTCTCCCCAGAGTGAACGTCTCTCCAGAACTTCTTCGCCAGCGAGTGTGTGGGTAGCTGGATACCAGCGATGCCAAGCCACTAATTAAAGACCATCCACAGCAGTCCTTTGTTGAGGAATGGATAATGATGAAGAACACAGTAATAAAGAAAGAGTTATGACATGGATAATATCCAATGGTCAAATTGGTCACGGGGAACATTAATAGAGACAGAAGCTTCATGAAAATGTTGACTTTTGAATGATTGTGTACAATTGAGTAGCTCATAAGAACTTAACAAACAACTGAATCGAAACACTCAGGCTAAGGTTTTAAGTTTGTTTGTTTGTAGACTGCACTGTGCAAAAGTTTTGACCCCCTTTATTTAATCATACTTTGCTTTCAAAGCCCTAGATTATCATGTATTATTAATGTAATCTTGAGAAATAGTTCTTCAGGTTTCGTGAAGGACTTTTTGTCTCTCATTTTCAATCCACTTCCTGTACCTACCCGATTGCAGTGACCTATGAATCACTAAAGCATAAAAACCTAACTTAAGGCGTAAACTTAGTTAAAATAATTCTACCAAGTAAGAGTTATTGTAAATAAAAATGTTCCAAAATTACATAATACTATTAGTTTATAAGCTTTTCATAGGGATTTGCCAGTTTTAAATATTTCTCTTTAAGTAATTCTGTTATGGTGGAACAGTGGCTTAGTGGCTTACAGGTTTGCACATCAGGCCCGCACATCCATTTCATTTAGATAGACATGCACTGTAGGGTGACAATTGTTTCCAAATTCTCTCTAGTGAATGACTGGGTGTGTCAGCTTGTGTGCTTGTGCCAACCGATGAGCTGGCGCCCAGTGCCCTGAGTCCCAACACCCACCTAGTGCCCTGAGTTTCCTGGAATAAGATCCAGGACCCCTGGACGAGGACCCCATATGAACGATTGATGGCAGATCTGGAATGTGTTGTGAAGTCAGGACATGGTGTTAAGTTAAATCCAAAACCAAGGATCGGCTTTAACGAACATGATAATGTAAATACGGAAGCACATGGATGATGAAAATAAACCTGAGTTAAAAGAAATATGAAAACACCGCTGGTTGGGACCTGAAGCACACTGCATGCTCTGGTTGTGTATCCCACACCAAACTAAAAATACATTTCTAAAATGCTATTTACCTTTAAATGCGTGTATCAGAATGCCTTTGTCAATACCATGCCAAGAAGGACAAGGTGTTTCTTATTGAGGAGTGTAAAGAATGTTGTACGTCTATGAATGACAATCCAGCACGTTTCAGTGAACATTCTTTTTTTTTCTTTGTTTTTTTTTTTTTTTTTTAGAAATTATTGCCCTGTACATTCCTAACCTCGCTGCAAGCCATTAAAGGAGTTCCTGGGAGGCCAGGGTACTGAAGAAACTTTCTACCTTGATGGTATCCAAGCACTAGTGAAACCCTGGGATAAATGCATATAGAGAAATAAAGGGAGTTTTCACTTTTATAAATGTGTTCTGTTATTTTTTACAATCGAAAGTCCCAGTTTGACTTGAACACCTGTCGTTGGTCTGATACAAGGACTATTGGCCACTTATCACTTACCTAATAGTGGCTATTAAAAGTGAAACAGTGTTTATTCTGGGGTAGCTCAATAGTTAAGAAGGTCAGAAGGTGCCAGGTTAAAATCCCACGACTGCCAAGTTGTCCCCGTTGGGCCCTTAAGCTAGGCTGTTAACCCTCAACTGCTCACATGTGTAATGAAATACAAATGTGAGTCACTCTAAATAAGGGTGTCTGCCAAATGCCTTAATGTATCTCATCCTCTCATACGTACCGCGTGTTAATTGTCCCGTAATGACTTCATAAAAATTGTACATTTAGGGAATTGTTTCCAACTGAGATCTATTCCAACTACGACATGCTTGTGCTATTGTCTGTGATCTGATGCGTGTTGTCTAACATCAACAATGATTACATTGTGGTCTATAATGTCTAACAAAAAGAGTTGGCACACATTGTGTGTGAAGTGTACAGAACTGAGGCGGTAATTAGTATGAAATTCGCTCGGAATACTGTTTACAGTACACTTCAGTGCTTCACTCAGGATGTGTGTGCATGCAGGAGAGTGTGTGTGTGTGTGTAAAGGTGCGTGTGTGTGCGTGTGTGTTTGCCCATTGCCTTTACCCTGGGTGAGGATCCACAGTGCCCCTTGAATGGTCCATTGAAACACGCTTTATTCTCCACGAGTACCAACCACTTGTAATTCAAGTAGAGTGGGCAGCTTTGTCCCTGATGTCGCGCCATTGTTCCGCCTCGCCATTCGTGCCCTCGGCAAACAGAGTGACCCCGCTGACACCAGCGCGGAGATGAGAGAAAGAAAGCATGGCATGAAGACAAGCAGGAGAAAGAAGACCCAGGGGAAGAAAGGAGAAAACAGTCTCCGTGTCTCGGCCCCCGCTGCAGGAGGACGGAGGAATTCGAGGCCTTGAACCTCTGCCAAGCTTCACCCCGCTGTCTCAGCCTACATGGGGGGTCCTCTGGTTCGCTGTTACAGTCCAGCGAAAACATTTCAGAACACGCCAAATGTTTGCTTTGCAGCAGGACGCTTGCGCCACCACCGTCTCGTACCTGGGACTACAACGAGACGGAGAGCACGGCCTGGAGAAAAGAGAGTATGTTTAATCACGGATTAAAGAGTTACATCTCAGCACGACACGCACACTGTACTCAGCAGCCAATGCAAATCTCGCACAATGGTCTGCGCCATGAAAAAGGGTAGGAGAGCGGTTTGACGGACAGCTAATTGGCAGGGTGCCACGGTTTACGCCAGCTCCCCCGCTAACCAGCATTATCCTCGGGGTGAATTCCCCTCCTCCAGTGCCCGTCTCTCCGCGAGCATCGAGTGCTAACCGATAGCGTTTGTTTTTCCGACGGGAATGCCAACCACATGGGGACCGTCGTCAAAGAGCTTCACGAGGCCCAGACGTTTGTGAGTGTTCCATGTGTTTAGAAACTCGGCCAAAGAGAGGGTGTTTTCTGTTCAATTAAGAGCAAGCAAGACCAAATAAGCCCTTTATTTCTTTCTTTCGACTCGGGGTCTCTTAATTGAGCTGAATCGATCAAGCAGAAGGAAATCGAGTTGAGGTAAATGCTAATATAGGTGAATATTTTCCTAAGATAGACAAAACTTAATCACTGGTTTAGATCAGACTGACTGCACATATATTTATCCTTCATTTAACACACAAGCCTGAGGCTGGCATTTAAAGCATCTCATATCATTTTGGTCCAAAAATTCATGCTGTCAAGACGTCAACCAAAGAAATTAGTTTGGAAGCTGACAAAACTACAGTATATATTTAATTATATATATATATATATATATAAATAATGTACAGTATATATCTCACATGTTTTATATCTTTTAACTTAATAGGAGGAAGATTTGCCATAAAGAACATTATTTGAAATTACCGTTTACAATTTTGAGATAAAAAAAAAAAAAAAGCTGGACTGTATATGCAGTACATCTAAAAAACAAATTATATATATACAATTTGCACTGTATTTAACTAAGGCCAAAGCTGACCTGCCTGGACTTAGGCCCATCCTAAAAAAAAGAGGAAATCAGGAAATTATTTATACTTAATAAAGTTAAAATAAAAGATAATCGAAGAAATGGAAGACCATATTTCTCTAACCCTGCTTCTACTAAAATAGTTAAATTACTATTAATCAACAAATTTTGCCTGTAGGCTTATTATTGATTTACAGGGAGCTAATAACCTAACTACAATGGCCGTTCAAGTGAAACCGGGACTTTGACTGTGCAAAATAACAGACTGCAGTTATAAGAGTAAAAACTCCCGTCATTATGTCAGAAGCCATTATCGGACTGCCTGCTTCACGTCTGAAACCCTGGCCTCCCAGGAACTCCATTTAATGGTGTACCAAACATGTGGAGCAAGGTCGGGACAGTATGTGTTGCATAATAACTCCCAGCCCAGTTCCTGTAATGTGTAAATGGTGTTTGTGAATAGTTGTGTGTTTCCACAGATAGATGCATCACTTCCACATGTTTGAGACAAGTTATCCAACGTTGTTCAAGGATCTCGCTCAATGTACAGTACACGAGAACGTCTGCGGTGTGATTCGGGCCACCTCGGCATGGGTGGTTATTCACATACTAAGAGTCTCATCACCGTGCTGTGCTTATAAGTAAATTTCACTCATTTTTATGCCTTCATTCACATAAGTTCTCTACCAGTCCCGGTTTGATTTGAACACCCCTTGTAGCTAGAATAATACCTAAATAGTTAAGGAGTGTTTAACATCCAAGCAGAAGATTAGCTACTTGAGCAGAGCATAGGGACGTTTTTTTGTTGCCAATTTGTTCTCTAATCTAAACACGTCTCCAAACATGTCTACGTTGCTCTGATAATATTTATTTCTGAGATTAGGGTTTGAGAAATGTTCTTTATGAATCTAATAATCTAATTTACACTGAGTGGTTAGCACTGTCACCTTGCACCTCTGGGGTCAAGAGATCGATTTCCACGTGTGCTCGTGTTTTTGTGCATGGAGTTTGCATGTTGTCCGCGTGCTTGGTGAATTTCTTGCGGGTACTCTCGGGTCCAAAGATATGCAGATTAGGCTAACTGGCGTTCCCAAATTGCTCGTAGTGTGTGAATAAGAGTGTGAGTGTGTGTATGGGTGTGTGTGTATGTGTGCCCTGTGATGGATTGGCACCCTGTCCAGGGTGTACCCTAAGTCTCCTGGGATAGGCTCCAGGCCCCCGCGACCCTGTATAGAGGATAAAGTGGTATAGACGATGAGTGAGTGAGGATTATTGCAATTATTAGGATTGTATGCGAATAGACATTCTTTCTATAGTTAATCATGATGTCTGCTTTCTGATACACCAAACTCAGTTGCTAATCTGCTGTCGCAGCTTAGAGATGAATGTGTGATGAACTTGACAACTTACTGTACAGTATGTGGTGTTTCCTGGTGTTCCCCCAATAAAAAAAAAAAAGTGTGGGTGATATCTGGTAGAACAAATTTTTATAAGAACCTCCTGATAAACTGAACACACTTCTGAAATGTACCCGCTATTAAGCTAACGCTACTTGCTACGTTTAAGTAGACTATATCGTAGCGGGCAGTGAAAGCTAACACACACATACCCAAACAGACAAGTGAAATATTATGTTGTAATTTTAGCTCTTCTCTTTAGAGAGCTTGAAATCTCTGTCTTGAGGGGAAATATACCTGGAAATCCAGACAAGTACCAAGGTTAACTACTAGTTTGGCAATCATTTCCTTCGCTTCACTTCAGGTACGCTCTGTATTGAGATGTCCCTCCTGGAAAGGGCAGTGCAGGAGTTCAAATGCTATTTCTCCTGGCCGGGGAGACGGCGGAATATGGTGCCATCCAGCAGCCATGTTTATTTATGAGCCCGTTGCAGAGCGCCAAGTTTTGCAGGCCGGAACTTCTGTGCCGCAGCTGTGTTTCCTTGGCTCGCTTTCATGGTGACACGCATGGCTGTTCTGTGAGCATTGGGCGCGGGTTGGCACGGCCTGGCGTAGCCGTGCGTTCTCGCTCTTTGCTGGATCAGCAAGCTTAACCCAGTGAAATCTGCCGCTAGTGCCATGGGCTTTGACTGATAATCAATCTTGCGTGGGCTGCTCGACAGTTGTCGCCGGGACTGGGACACACACACACACACATACACACACATAGGAGAAGGAGGAGCAGGTGGCAGATGGGGCCTGTCGCCTGAGAGAGGAACCACTAGGTGCACCACGCCTGCCCCATTTGCAGAAAGGAGTGTGTGTTTGTGTGTCTGTTTGTTTTTGCCTCCTCTACCTATGCCCGCATGCCAAGAGCGATTGTTATGTGGGTGGATGTTTGTTTTCCTCAACATCCTTCTATTCCTATTGGAGAACCCGATTCTGGCATGAAAACCTTTAGGAACAATGCTATCATGTCAGTCTAGCTCTTTAGCTAAGAAATAAGCTTTTACCCAAATAATAGCAACCTTTTATTCACAATAATATGTAGAAAATTTTATTACATTTCCCAAATTCCCACTTACAATTGAATACATTTTATTTTTATTTTCCAGATTGCTAGAAACAGATGACGTTAAGAGAATAACCAGAACCTTTACTATGAGTTAGCCGGGTTAGACCCATTTTATTGGAGAGACGCCCTAGGGAAGCGCAAACTCCTAATCCTCATCCATAAGTAAATGACATGCCACATGTGTGATGGAATCCATCCACCTAAGCATCATTTGTTTAACATATCATTCTTACATCTTACAAAATACACTGACATTACAATTTCAATATTATTATTACCTAACATTATTTTTATGATGGTCTGTGTAAAAATGTTCCTGCATGACACTGACAATCTTAATCACCGGGCAACAATTAAATTAACTTTTAAACATATCAGAGCGATTGTAATGAGATTTCTATTATTATTAAAGCGCTGCCACCCCCCATCCCACCCCATGACCTGCTGGTATTGCGCAACACTACAACCTCTTCCTCTGAGATTAGTTTATCGCTTAATGTGCAAGGCACTTCTTCTCTTGCATTTTTAAAGAGATTTTCTTAAACAAATCATAATGTCATAATGTTACAACTACTGCCTCTGAACTTTTAACGAGTGGAACGCCTGATCCCATCTGTCTGTGGGGACTGTACACACAATCATTCACCAACACCACTTCCACATTACAGGAACTCGGCTGGGAGTTATCGTCACATCCCCCGTACAGTTTGGGCCATTACAGGAGTTCCTGGGAGGCCTGTGTTTCAGAGCTGAAGGCGACAGTCTGATGTCTGACTTTGATGGTATCCAAGAACTAGTAAAACACTAGGTTAAGTGCATTAGTGTAGCAGGGGATTATATAGAGAAATATAAAATGTTTTGTACTTTCACATGTGATTTTTAACACAATTTAAAATTTTTAAACATGATTGTTCATGTGGTTTTTTTTTATTCTTTAAAAAATATTTTTTTGCAACTGATAGATTTTTTACGTGATCTTTTTTCCTAAATAATTATTTTGTCAAGTGACTGTCCATACATGATTCTTTATGTTTACATTATTTTTTTACACAAAATAACATTTTATTTATTATAATTTTTTTTTTTGCCACACAAATCACTTCTTTTTAACAGTGATTTCCCCCTCAGTGGAATCACTCACAGAAAATGCATCTTTTTATTGTCACATATGGTGCATCATATAAACTTTTTTTTACATTTTCCTTTTTTTTTTTTTTTACAATTTTTATTAAAAAAAGTTTTTCGATCATATCCATGTTTACACTTTCACAGGTGATTTTCCCACAATTTTACTTGTGAACTGCACTAAAAACACAGTTTAGTTGTTTTTAACGTAGGTTTGGCATTTTCTATTTTTTTTAAAGTCATTCTTTTTAATCTTTACCTGATATTCAGGTTTATGTTTTATGATTTTTTTGCCCCCTGTGATTGTTTATGATTTATTTTCACATTATTTTTTTGTTTACTGATTACTTAGTTATTTGCTCATTTTGTGATGTCATCTATACTATTAAAAAAAAAACTTGCATGTATGAGGATTGCCAAATTTAGGCAGAAACTTGCACAAATCACACACTCACACACACTCACATGCTTAACGCTGCTGACCAGTAACTGCCAAAGCTGTAGCTAATTCATGCCAGTGACTCAAATCCAGTTAGTCCACATGGTGAACTAATCATATCCGGATTAAACATTCTTCCAGACAATGCTTGTCAAACATGAACCCATCACGCGCTAACCGCTGTCAGCCACGAGCTCATCAGCACGAGACGCGCCTCTTTACTTTCTCACGCGCTCAGGTAAGGACGCCGTAGCTCGTCTGCCACAGGTGTGAGGGGTGAGGTGTGAGAAAAGTGCGAGCTGTCGGCACGAGTTTTCCACGGTTTGCCTCGCGCAGCCGATGTGTTGTGACGGCCGGTGATTGACACAGGGGAGGTGTGATGTGAGAGGCGCGGAGGATGTTGGGTGGGTGGCGGCGCCGTGTTTACATCGCTCTAATTGCTGACTTCTCACGCGGACAGGTAGCGCGCTAACACTCGTGCTCTAAAGCGCTTAATTGCGCTGCTGTTTTTCGGCATTTCACGAGCAACCTTGGGCCTCTGTTAAATGAAGCATCGCCGAGCCGGGTCCTCAAGCTGCAGAATAAAAAAACAACAATAATTAAAAAAAAAAAAAACATTTAGACAATGAAAGAAGTCATTCTGTCCGATCCGTGAGTGCGCGCGCACACACACACATACATACTCAGGCTCGTGAGCGAAACTGGAAAGGTCGTGACCTGCTTTCTCAACAGAAGGCAACCATTAAATCTTTGAATTTGCTGTTAATTAATTAGTTTTTATTTGAAATGTGGGTCATTTCTGTCCTAATTAAAGAGCAATTAAGATGAAAGACAAAGAATTAATATATCCTTATACAATAGCGTGTTATACTAGCTATAGCCTAATTAGCTAATAAACAAAATCTTGCTTTATTATTGCTACAATCTGTCGTCTGTTGGATCCAATACCGGACTATCTGTTGGAATTTTAGGGTTAACAACCTCACACATATCTCATTGTGTACCTCATTAGCATTATCGCAACCAATCATAACATAATAACCTTAAACTTTTTGTTTTCGCTTCATAATTCAGTCAAATTTCATCGCACAATGGGGACTGAAATAGACCTAATAAAAGAAAGAAAAGAAAACATACTTTAAGTGAATGTATACTGTATGATAGAAACTCATTCACTTAATCATTGTCTATAAAGCTTTATCCCATATATAAGATTGCAGGGGGCCTGGAGCCTTTCCCAGGAGATTTGGGGCATGAGGTGGGGTACACGCTGGACGGGGTGTCAATCAATCGCATATACACATACAGTACTGTATATATACTCATTTACATACTACAAGCAATTTGGGAACGCCAATCAGCCTAACCAGCATGTCTTTGGTCTATGGGAGGAAACCGGAGGAATCCCCCCCAGGAAACTTGGGAGGACAAGCAAACCCCATGCACACATGGGTAAAAAAAAATTGTAAAACATTTTTACGCAGTAGAATTTAAAATGCCGCCTAGGTAGCTACTAAATTTTGTGCTACATTTACATTTACATTTAGGCATTTGGCAGACGCTCTTATCCAGAGCGACTTACAAAAAGTGCTTTAATGTTTACAACATTGGATACATACTTACACTGGGTTAACTAGGGTAATAACTAAGTACCATTAGTCCAACACATCTGAGTTTTTTTTTTTTTTTTTTTTGGGGGGGGGGGGGTTAGTCCAAATACTGGAGAAACAGATGCGTCTTGAGTCGTCGTTTAAAGATAGTCAAAGTCTCTGATGTACGGACATCTAGAGGAAGTTCATTCCACCACCTAGGTGCCAGAACAGAAAAGAGCCTGGATGAATGCCGCCCTCGATCCCTGAGAGATGGTGGGATGAGGCGAGCAGTGCTGGAGGATCGGAGGGAACGTGGTGCAGTTCGTGGTGTAATTAGCGCAGAGAGGTAAGTGGGTGCTGGGCCATTTTTAGCTTTGTAGGCAAGCATCAGTGTTTTGAATTTGATGCGGGCAGCTACAGGAAGCCAGTGCAGGGAGCGGAGGAGTGGGGTGGTGTGGGAAAACTTGGAAAGGTTAAAAACGAGTCGTGCTGCTGCATTCTGGATCAGTTGCAGAGGACGAATCGTGGACAAAGGCAGGCCTGCCAGGAGCGAGTTGCAGTAGTCCAGTCTTGAAATAACGAGGGACTGAACAAGCACCTGAGTAGCCTGTGAAGAAAGAAATGGGCGAATTCTTCTGATATTGTAAAGAAGAAATCGACAAGAGCGAGTAAGGTTAGCGATGTGTGGGGAAAATGACAGATGATTGTCCACGGTTACCCCAAGATTGCGGGCAGTGGTTGAGGGAGTGATTTGGTTGTTGTCCATGGATATCACAAGGTCTTGACCTGGAGATGAGTCACAAGGGATAAACAACAGTTCGGTTTTACTGAGATTAAGCTTCAGCTGATGAGCAGCCATCCAAAAAGAGATGTCTGCCAGACATGCTGAGATCCGGGTGGAAACCTGAGTGTCAGAGGGAGGAAAGGAGAGAACAAGTTGAGTGTCGTCTGCATAACAGTGGTATGAGAATCCATGCGATAATATGACCTTACCAAGAGACCGGGTATAGAGGGAGAACAGAAGAGGACCAAGTACTGAGCCCTGCGGGACACCAGTAGAGAGTCTACGTGGGGCAGATGTAGATCCCCTCCATGTTACCTCATATGACCTTTCTTTTAGGTAAGAAGCAAACCATTGCCACGCTGTTCCACAAATTCCAAGGCTTGTAAGAATAGATAATAGAATCTTGTGGTTCCCGGTGTCAAATGCAGCTGACAGGTCCAGGAGGATGAGGACAGATGAAAGTTTAGCAGATCTAGCAGCATGGAGCTTCTCAGTGACTGACAGAAGGGCAGTCTCTGTGGAATGTGCCACTTTAAATCCAGATTGGTTTGGGTCATTAAGGTTGTTCTGTGAGAGATAAAGAGACATTTGATTATAAACCGTTCTTTCAAGAATTTTGGAAATAAAAGAGAGCAGTGATACCGGGCGATAGTTGTTAACTTCTGAAGTCAACCCTGGTATTAGCAAAGAAATCATGCTAGTTACATGCAGCCATTTGATGTTAAAAAATGAGAGAAAAATCTCCTCAGCAAGGGTTTCAAATTGAGTAAAGTCATGTTTTCTAATGAAGCAAAGACTTTTTTGTGAAGCAACATTTATCTACAAGTGTTGGGTATTCCAGTGGATGGAAACATTTTATTGAGGCTAATAGCTTAACCAACTTCACCCACATGGACAGCTATAATGCTAACTACTGTGTAGCATGAGAAGGTTACAAATTCTGGTGTGATTCTTAAATTTTTATTATTTTTAAGTTGAAAAGACTGGATTGTATTTTAGTCACTTTTCTGTACAGCATATAAGCACTGAATGGATGAAATAATTGTAAAAGGTTTGTGATCCATAATAAGTGATCTAAAGGCCTAGCTAAAAAAAAGGTAATACAGTATGTATAATTTTTAATTTGAAAAAAAAAAGGATTTAATTTAAAGAAAGAAAAAGAAACTATTCAAAGTTTAAATACAATAAAGTATGAGTGATGTTCAAATCAAAGCAGGACTTCTTTTCTTGCATCTGCAGAATAACAGAACACAGTTATGAGAGTACAAACTCCCTTTATTTCTCGATATAATCCCCTGCTACACTAATGTACTTATATCAGTGTTTCACTAGTGCTTGATCTGACTGACTGCTTCTTGTCTGGAACGCTGGCCTCCCAGGAACTCCTTTAATGTACATATTTAAGATGTGTCTCTTCTACAAGCTGGAGAAAAGTTATCCATCTATTTTCATTTGCCACATTCAGATAACACTCGGTTTTATGCGTTCATTCATGATAATTCATCACACGGCCCAGTTTAATTTGGACACCCCTAACAATATGTACGTATAGTAGGTATTGTTATGTATTGCTTAAATCTTATCCGCCCTGATCTCTAACATGCAAAAACCTGGCGTGGATTATTCAGAATATTAGAAAAAAAATAAAAACAAAAATAGATTCATGCACGCTTTAAAATAAATCATCCAGTAAAAACAAAAAGTGAAATTCAAAGGGGTTTATAAAGCTACAAAATTCTACAGAAAGGTATTTTTCTCTACTAGGCGTAGCTTAGTGGTTAGCATGTTGCCATGCACCTCCAGGTTCCGGGTTCAATTCCCGCCTCAGGTCTGTTTGCATGTTTCCTCCAGGTACCACGGTGTGTACCCTGTGATGAATTGGCACTCTGTACACCCAGGGTGTACCACGCATCATGCCCTAAGTCTCCTGGGATAGGTTTCAGGCCCCCTGCAACCCTGTATACAGTACAGGATAAAGTGGTATAGACGGTGAATGATTGTTGACTCCATTGTTGAAAACCATAAATGGAAAAATAATAGCTTGGATATGAGATCTGCTTGACCTCGGCACCAGGGCGAATGATTTGTCCACATTTGTCAGTACATTTTATCAGTAAAGAAGACCAACATATTTAACATCACCAGTTTGATTAAGACACGAGGAAGCAGTTTAATTATTCGTAAGCCGGCTAGATTACTTAACATGGAAGGAGGCAATAAATGACCAAAAACATTACTAATAAAGATCAGTTTGTTTGCTTATGCGTGCCATGTCCTTTTGGTTTTGGCAGTTTGTTATGTCATAATAACATCGACACACCCATATAACAAACAACATGGAACACTATGTACAATAAAACAAGCACAAAGCAAATATTCTGCATGGTCAAAGTGCTATTTCTGACATACAGTTAACACACAGTTCACTTAAAAGTGTGAACAGCTGTACAGAGGCTTTAGGGACTTCATGTCCATGCGAGTGTGTATGTGTGTGTGTGAGAGAGAGAACGAGAGAGAGGGGCCTAAAGCTGAGGCCCGCACACCTGTCTTGTAGCTTGCAAAGGGCTGGTCCGGCTCATCACCAGGGAAAGCCATTGACGAATTTGTGTGTGTGTGTGTGTGTGTGTGTGTTGCGTGTGTGTGTTTGACAGCCTGACTGGCACAGTTAATGGGCCTTTCATAATTCAGGTCCGAGGGCGCTGTCTGTCACATGACATCCGTGCCAAGTTATCGCACTCCTCCCTATTGCAAGCTCAGACACTTTCATAACACACACCTGAGGTTCTGTTCGTCTGTGTTTATGGGTGATCAAAATAACAGCTTCAATTAAAACGCACACACATAGGTCAGCGTTTTAACATATGCTTTTATCACAGTGCTGCTGAATTCTCAAATCTGATTGGTCGACAGTGGGAGCTCTGACAGTAGGTCTGTCAACGAGGCATTTTGGAAACAAAGCGCTAGTTATAAAAGGTTATGATTTCTGTTGTGACAACTAACACACCAGTATGTGTTGAGCAGTAGCATATTAAATTAGAAAGAAAATCATCAAATTGGTGTTAATGTGACGTGTTGTCTCATTGAATGTCTATGGAAGGAGTCTCCAGTGTCAGCACGAAAGACGTTGTTGTCAAACTGCTGTTGTGTGAGAGGAATAAAACACTTGAGAACGCACTTTTCAGAGCATTAACACTCGGTTCCACATCATCCTGCATCACACTACTTTGTTGTTGATTGTTTCCCATAACACCATACTCACAAGTATTTAGATCCTTCCATACTCCTCGACAGAGCTGCACATACACTGCTTATCCATGTCTATTTGATTGAAAGCAAAGCGTTTTTATTATCTAACGAGCTCATAATGAAGCGGCACCCGGTCAGCCAGATATTTTCACGGCTTTGCGCTCGGATTGCATTCCACCTCACTTGTACTAAGTTGCAAACTAATTAAAAGCACCTGCCAAATTGAAAAAAAAAAAGAAAAAGATCTAACATAAAATAATTGTTATCATGGTATCCTGGATGATAAGGTGTCTCGAATACGAGTATGAACGGAATGGTGGCTTGATTAGTCACAGTGGCATGCTAAGGTGAGTTTTTAATGATGGCTAAATTGTGGGATTAGTCGCTCTTACCCCCACGGCATCTGCTCCCTTCAGGAATGTTGATTTATGATCTCTGTCAGGCAGGGCAGACGGCTACAGCTTCTGCTCACAGACACACAGGCTGCAGCTATGGCTGTGTGACAGAAAGGTGCATACACGCATGCATGCATGCACACACGCTCACCCACATGCTGAAGCTATTGCATCCATTTACATGAACTGGCATGCATATCCGCCAACACATGCATGCACATGGTAGATATTATGTTCTTGTGAGAGAGTAACAAAAACAAGAGACTACTGTATGTAATGAATTTAAAAGATGACAAAGCATGCTGTTATAGTAAAATAATCAACGTTGCGTCGGTGTGTTTTGAACGTCTAACGCCACTTTTACCACCAGAAGCAGATTATTTTACTAGCTATTATAAACAGTTTGAAACAAGATAAACTCTATTTTCAGATTATTTTGTTAAAATTTTTATTCTCTGAAACGCAAAGTTTTTAATAACATGATGTTTAATTTGTTTTATTTTAGTGGCTTTAAACTTTCATATATTGGGTCAAAAATTGACGAGCAAAAGCCTTTTTTGTTTAAATGTGTTCAAAGAGTTTTGAGAGAATGTTGAAACCAAGAATGAAAAAACTTTTACCCTCCCTTATTGCTGATGCAATCACTTAAGCAGTAACAAATGACAGTTGTGCATTGTTAAGTCCGCAATATGTTCTGTGAAATATGACATTATATTATTTGGATGTTGTTCAAACACTATGCTTTATACTTAACAAAGATATTCGGGATACTTTAGTGTAAGCATTGTAGTGAAGCAGAGAAAAAACGTTACAAAACTTAACGTATGCATGAGCAATCTGTGTACAAGAGACATGAGATGTACTCTGAGTGTGGGAAGCTGTTGGTTAAAAAAAAACAGACTTAAGATGAACAAACAAGGTTCCTTGTCTTCCTACAGTAATGAGTGATTGCAAACTTTAATTTAAACTTTACACCTGTAGCTGATGTTCCAGCTGCTGTTTGAAAATGAATCCCCTTCTGACAAATTGCATTCATTCAATCATTCATTCAGCAGCAGGGGATGATCTAATTCCAATTTGTATAAAAATATATTAATACGTTACTGCCGTTACATAAGAATGTAGTGTATAGAAAATGAGACTCTGCTGGTCATATTCCTCCAGCCTGCTGACTGTGGTTAATGGTGTTAGGCAGCAGGAGAGTGTCTGTGTGTGTGTGTGTGTGTGTGTGAGGGATTCAGGTGAGCTGAGAGGAACAGGAAGCTTTGATCACTGGAGTGGATCTGTTCGGTTTGGGCTCAGCCGCTCTGCCTCGCTGTGTTTGGGTGAAACGATTCATGTCCTGTTCACTAATCACATCTGAGCCTAATCGGGGGCCAAGAACCAACCAGGGGAATCCAGGTGGAACTAAGAAAGTGCATATGTGTGTGTGTGTGTGTGTGTGTGTATGTGTGTGAGCAGGAGAGAGTAAGACAAGAATAGAAAGGTTTCTTTTATTACACTGATAAGTTCTTTAATCCTTTCTGTGATACATTAATAAATAAATGAATGGTGACACAATGCACATTTTAATAAATAGTTAACAATAACATGTCCATAGGGTAGATTAAAAGTGTTAGCTTTGAGGCACAGAGATACTGGGAATTACTGAAACCAGACAAATTTTACGTGGACTGACAGACATACAGGACACGCCTTTCTTTACTGGGACTTATTTTTCTCGAATTGATGCACATAAAGCCCATACTCTTTTACCAGAATTAATATAATAAGTGACTTTATATTGACACTGGGAGTGGCAAACACAAGGCCATGCAATCTTAACTGGGACCTATTAATGTCTACTTTACTCAGACTGACAGAAACATCATCAGGTGTGCCAAGCGGCAGGTTTCTTTATAAAAAGCTTCTAAATGGAAGTTTGTATAAAACCAAAGTTTTCGTAAGCTGTCGTAAGCTGTGGGAGTGGTGGCTCAGGCTGTCCAATATAGTGGAAAACACCTCTGAGACAAAATGGCGTCCAGGATTCCCCTCGCAATTTAAAGGCGCAGAGACAACACTGTTACATTTCACTGTGAGATTAATTTCCTAAGGCGCAGTTACAGTTTTTGACCACATGATGGTGTGGGGACAGATTTAGTCAAGTGGATTGGTATTTTTTACATTGTATATTCATGTCAAATATGTATAAGACTCACTTTGTCGGACTTAAGAACAAATCGGATTAACAAACGTGCTCCCGGAACAGAACTTGTTCGTAAGTAGGGGACTACTTGTATTATAAAACTGCATAAACTGTTTCCTCTAAGCAGTTTGTCATGCATTTCTTTAGTCCAACACTGCATGTTTATAATCCAAGTAAATCTAAGTATTTTAAAAGTGTGATTAATCACAGATGAGAATATCTAGTATACCAGATTATACTAGATTGTACTAGTATATACTAGATTCAATAAATGGCTCATTTATACTATGTGTTAGGTGTGTTAGCCAGATCAGCTATAACAGTTGATGTTAATTGATGTTAATAATGTGAATGTGTTTCTTATCTTGGCAATATTTCTGAGGTGAAAGAATGCTATCCTGGTAATATTGTCTACATGAGCTTTAAATTAAAGGCTGAAATCTATAATCACCGAGGTCTTTTACTGTTGCACTTGATGGAACAGGAAGGCCGTCTAAAGTTACAGTGTGATCTAAAATCTTACTTCTAGCCGTATGCAGTCCTGTGACTAAAACTTCTGTCTTATCAGGATTAAGCAGAAGGAAGTTAATTAGCATCCAATTTCTTATGTCCTGCACACATTGCTCAACCTTAGTAAGCTGTTTTTTCTCATCTGGTTTTGCCATCAGCATAACAATGAAAACTAATACCATGCTTACGGATTGTGTTGCCCAGAGAAAGCATGTAAAGTGAAAAAAGCAGTGGGCCTAAAACTGAACCTTGTGGAACACCAAACTCCACTAGAGAACATGCAGAATAATCACCATTTAAGTCTACATACTGATAACGATCGGTCAAGTAGGATGAGCCACAAGAGGGCTGTTTCCTTAATTCCTACTACATTTTTTAATCTGTGAAGAAGAATACAATGATCAATGGTATCAAAAGCTGCACTGAGGTCGAGTAATACAAGCATAGTTACACAACCCTGATCAGAGGCCAATAGGAGGTGATTTACTACCTTAACAAGTGCTGTCTCTGTGCTGTAATGAGGCCTAAATCCTGACTGATACAGTTCATGTATGCTATTTTTATGTACATGTAGATATGAGCAGAGCTGCTCCGCTACTATCTTTTTCAGAATTTTAGAGATGAAGTGGAGGTTTGATATTGGCCTGTAATTGGACAGTTGACAGGGGTCGAGGTTAGGTTTCTTAATTATCGGTTTATTAACTGCTAGTTTAAAAGATTTTCGAACATACCCATTGCTGAGTGAGGAATGAATTATTCTTAACAGAGGTGTCAAATCCAGATGCCATGAGTAAAAGTCCTCCCCAGTATTTTGTTCCAATTACCTGGATTTGCTAATTAGCATTAATCCAGGTGATTGGAACAAAATACTGGGGAGGACTTTTACTCATGGCACCTGGATTTAACACCTCTGATTCTTAAAAAAGGTTCTGTTATTGCTGGTACTTAAGAAAAATTGTCGGTGTAGGATTTAATATACAAGTTGATGAATTTGCAGAAGAGATGAGTGAAATTAGTTCATTCTCTTCACGGGGAGTAAAGTATTCTAGGTTCCGATCTGACATGGCTAGTTTAACATCTGCATGAATTACATTGTCCGGTTTCAAAGCCTCAATTTTATTTGTTTTATTTTAATTTTAAAAATTTTATATTATATATTTAAGTCTTCACTTTTACACAATGTTGTTGTGGAGATTTCTGTAGTGGTCTTATTTCTAGTTCATTTTGCTACGGTATTAAATAAAAATCTAGGATTATTTTTGTTATTTTCTATAAGAGTGGAGAGATATGTTGATCTAGCTACACTAAGAGCTTTTCTATAGTTCAGGATACTCTCCTACCATAGTTTGACGCCATTTACGTTCTAATTTCCGAGCAGTCTGTTTTAAAGTGCGTGTGTGGTTGTTATACCAGGGAGCGAGTTTCTTATCTCTTATAATTTTTCTTTTAACTAAAGCTACATTATCTAAGGTATAATGGAATGTCGACTCTAAATATTCAGTCGCCCGATCGAGTTTTGTGGGGTCAGACGGTGATCCAATCAGGTTGATATTTCTGGTGCTTATGCTTAATCCGAAAAATATTATTAAATCTAAAGTGTGACCTGCTTTATGAGTGGGTCCTACTAGACACTGATTTACTCCTACTGAAACCAGTATGGACATAAATGCTGTTCTCAGAGGGTCTTCTGGATTCAAAATGAATATTAAAATCTCCAGCAATTAACACTTTGTCTACAGAAACGACTAGGTTTGAGAGGAAATCTGCAAATTCACAAAGAAAAATTTTAGATTAAAATTTTATTTGATTCATAGCACTAATTTATTTACTAAGCCAGGTAAAAGATAAGGCATTCCAGGTCAAGGTGCAAGTCATGAAATTCAACGTCTTTAGTCTCAGTCTATGACTTGAGTACTACATCACTGGTCTGATTTGACTTCTTTCCATTTCCAGTCGATTTTCAGGTCCATTCAGCCCCAAGTACTTTTACACACTCCTATGAGGATCCCCCTCCCCGTTCCTCTATGAGTTAAAATCGAGCAGAAAATGCAACTCCGACACCGAATCGTCTGGTACACCAAATTCTTTCTGCAACACTAGCTGGTTTTAATTCCTGCCTGTCTGGGTTAGCTATTTCTCCGGTCCTCTGATATCTTATTCATGAATTTCAAAAGATCACTTGTGCGATTTTTCCATGCAGCCACACGGCCAGGGCTGAATTAGATATTTCATGGAAGGCAGAGCCGTTCAAAGGGAACGCGAGTCCCGCTGCTGACACCGACATGTCACTTCCATCTCCACCGGGCCTTGAGGGCAGCGAGAACTCGCAGTGGTTAATTATAGAACGAGCTCGGTATAGCAGCGGCCTCTGATAACTGAGCACCATTAAACCCTTCATGCTTCTCTCTCCACTTGCTTCGTGTGTGAAGCAGAGGATTGGGTTCTGACATGGTGTGTTTGGCACAGAGATGTTAGAAATTATATCAACAAAGCAAAGAAAGAGATGAAAAAAAGCATCTGGATCAAGAAGGAAGTTCATTAACAAGCATTCTTAGATTCAAGAAAAATTAAGAAAAAGATGATGAATGCTCTAAAGAAACTTACTCATTCTCTATACATTTTATCCTACACAGAATCACAGGAGGCCTGGAGCCTACCTGGGACTACAAGGCAGGATACACCCTGGACCCCTTGGCACCCTTGTTTTCCAAAAAGTCTTTTGCATTTTGCAGGTTCAGGTTACTTGCAGGCCAGACTCGATTCCCCTGTCTGTGTGCATGGAGTTTGTATGTTCTCCCCGTGCTTGGTGGGTTCTCTCCGGGTACTTCGGTTTCCTCCTACAGTCCAAAGAATCGCAGGTTCGGCTAATTGACATTCCCAAATTGCCTGTAGTGTGTGAATGGGTGTGTGAGTGTGTGTGTGTGTGTTCCCTGCCTCGTGCCCTTAGCCTCCTGGGATAGGCTCCAGGTCCCCGCAACCCTGAATACAGGATAAAACGTTATAGAAGATGAGTGAGAGTGAGTGAAGTTACTTGCAGGTTAAAACAACAATTTGTGTTTTTTTATTTATTAATGTATCTAAAATATATATATAGAGAAAAAAATACGGGCTAGTGTAAAGCAAAAGACATTGTAGCTGTAAATGTCTAAGATTTTGATCTGTGATTCGCTAATTAATAATAAACTTAACCACTAACACATTGCAGTAATTTACAAAGAATAAAACACCACGTGGCATGATGGCATGGTGATTAGCTCTGTGGCCTCGCACCTCCAGGGACGGGGGTTCGATTCCCGCCACATGTTTGTGTGCATGGAGTTTGCATGTTCGCCCTGTTGCGTGGTGGGTTTCCTTCGGTTGCTCCGGTTTCCTCACATGCAGATTACACTAACTGTAGTTAGACTAACTGGGTGTACACCAACCTAGTGACCCAAGTCCACTGGGTTGGGCTTCAGGTGTCCTGCAATCTGGCACAGGATAAGAAATATACCATGGGAGACCTTGTTAAAGGAAAAGAATCAACTTGAATTGTCTGACAACACCTTACTATTGATTACTTTTCTCCAACAGCACTCCCTTAAAATTTTTGATTCCCTACAAACTAAATCAAATCACTGGAAATGAAACATGGCCCATGGTGGACATCCTCCACATTGGTATCCGCAACCCGCTACAGCGTTTGTCAGTCATCCGTGACGCCGTCCGCCTGTCTGTCTGCGCTACTCCGAGTCTCTTAATTAAACCTCATCGCCCGACATAATTTTCAACGTGTTGCATTGTATGTTAATTAAGCTTCTAATTAAAGATCGAGCGCGGTATGTTGTAATTAATGTGATGTTAAAGCACTATGAATTATTAATCCTCGGCTGCCTCCGTGCCACTTAGCTCTTTGTCTACTTTTTCTTCAAATATAGAAATGAAAATGATTAAATGCAAGGGGAGTAATTCCAGTAAACACGAGATGTGCAATATGTGTGTGTGTGTGTGTGTGTGTGTGTGTGTAGGCAGGGCCTGGACCTCTCAGAACACAGAGGCTCAGAAGTGTAGGTTTTGTTCTGCTGTCAGATTAACTCAAGCTTAACTCGTGTTTCAAGTTACTTATTTTATATCGCAGAAAGAAAAGCTTAGATTTCATGGTGCTTGTGTGTTTCTCCTTCCTTGGCATTGGTGTTTTTTCTCGTCTTCTCTCGATGCCAAGGCACCAGACACGAGGGACGGCCCCGTCTTGGAAAACTCTCCTGATCCGAGTGTGAAGCTGATTATAAACTATACATCTCTCATTTCCACTTTCTTTTTTCCCTTTCACATATGCACACACACACACACACACACACACACACACACATTTACACCCCTGTTCCAAATCCTCTGTGCATTCTTTGGCTACCACCTGCCCGAGACCGTTTCCCGTTTGCCTTCCCATTACATGCTCGTCTCTTGAAAATTAATCAGCCAGGACGAGCCAAAATGGTGCATTCTGAGTTCACAATGACAGTGACAAAGAAAAATGACATCCAGTGAGAACAAAGATGAATAACGAATGTAGTAGTTTGTTTATAATTTCTATCCAAGGTGAGACGGTATACAACCTGAGAATACTGATGAACCAATGGGAATTAAGCAGTGTTCATAAAGAACAATGTCTCTCTGGATGTGATGGATTACAATAACCTTTGACTCTGTAGTTGAGCATCACTCCTGCAGGAAAGTGAAGTTAAGGAAGTTTGATTTGAGATACGACTTTAATCTGAATTAAATTTCTCTAATTCATCATGTCACAGCCAAAGAAAAAATAAAAGAGTTTAATAAAAAAAAAAAAACTTTAGAGCACATCTCTAGTTGGTGCTAGTATTTCTGCCTTTAAGTTTTATTTCCGAGTCTATAGGCTCCTCCCACTTTGGCATAGACACAAATAATTTACAGTGACAGCATGAATAAGACGAGACCTCTAATAGATACTGTACTGTAAAATAGATGATTTTGAGTTAATTATGTAAATCATAATTGTGCCAACAAAGAAAGAAAGAAAGAAAGAAGTTAAAGTGCAAAAGGTTAATAAAGGCTTGAAAAAGAAAGAAGTTGAAAAATTATATAAAAGTTTGATGAAGAAAAAAAAGAAAGAAAGAAAGAAAGAAGTTAAAAAAAATAAAACATAGATTTGATTAAAAGAAAGAAGTTAAAGTGCAAAAGGTAAATAAAGGCTTGACAAAGAAAGAAAGAGAGAAGTTAAAAAATGATATGAAAGTTTGATGAAGAAAAAAAAGAAAAAATAAAAGAGGTTGAAAAATGAAATAAAGGTTTGATTAAAAGAAAAAAGAAAGAAGTTGAAGTTTAAAATGATATAAAGGGTTGAGAAAGAAAGAAAGAAAGAAAGAAAGCTGTAGTGCAGAAAAGAAAGAGACTCATCTAGAAAGAAAAAAGAAAGAAAGAAAGAAAGAAAGAAGTTGAAGTTCAAAGATGAAAAGGATTTAATTAAGATTTGATAAAGAAAGAAGGAAAGAAAGAAAGAAAGAAAGAAAGAAAGATGAAAGAAGTTTAAAAATTAAATAAAGGAATAAGTTGAAGTGCAAAAGAAAGAAAGAAAGAAAGATGAAAGAAGTAGAAAAATTAAATAAAGGAATAAGTTGAAATGCAAAAGGGAAATAAAGATATGATAAAGAAAGAAAAAAAGAAAGAAAGAAAGAAAGCTGTAGTGCAGAAAAGAAAGAGACTCATCTAGAAAGAAAAAAGAAATAAAGAAATAAAGAAAGAAGTTGAAGTTCAAAGATGAAAAGGATTTAATTAAGATTTGATAAAGAAAGAAGGAAAGAAAAAAAGAAAGAAAGATGAAAGAAGTTTAAAAATTAAATAAAGGAATAAGTTGAAATGCAAAAGGGAAATAAAGATATGATAAAGAAAGAAAGAAAGAAAGGTGATTTCCGCTCATGATCTGAAGCATCCCGGCGCAGGCGAGTGTTGTGACGGAACAGTGAGCTGTTAGCCTGAGGCTCAGTGGAATCAGTACACACTGGAATAATAACACAGAGGCCGTTCTGATCTCAGCGTAAAGAAAAGCTCAGACTGCCACTATCACATCTCAGTCCTGTGTACAAGCCACATAAAAGCGTGGCGTCTCTGCGGCATGTGTCTGCGTACAGTAGTGTGCATTATTCATGAGGCTTTCTGTGTGAAATCAAACAGGCCCGTGTGTGTTTTTTAGCGCGGCCCCTGTCCACCCACTCTCTGTCCGCTCGAGTGGATGTGTGCGCAGTAAACGATATGAATATGTCGGGGGAGAGACCGGCGCGGCCCGTGCAATTTGGGTGCCATTGGAGTTCAGGGAGCGTATGATCAGCCGAGTGCATCTGAATGTCCTTCTTTAGAAGCCGTGCTGCTTGTAGGCAGGGCCGTGATGCACCCCACACACACACACACACACACACACACGGTACACATATAGCAAACCCCCTTCACTCTCAATTTAACCAGAAATCGGATGAGCCCATACTACCTCATCACTCACACACTCACACGTCTCTCTCTCTCTCTTACACATATATACACACACACACATAATGACACTAACACCAGATTTCATGGGAGAAAGAGTAGATATATAGTCACGAGCTGATCAATCAGCAGGCGTGAATCGGAGCAGCAAGGCATTAACAATTCACATGCACTCTCAATCCACTCGCCCGAGCAGAAGAATATATTTAACATGCTTGTGTTCGGATTCTCCGGACCCCCAGGAGCGCAGGGAAACAGGTGAGGGACGCGAGGCGATGGCCGCTCAGTACACCGATGCTTCACCTCGCCTGCGCGCGATTACAGCGTGTTTTAGAGGTGTCACTCAAAGCCGTTTATCTCGCAGGTCTCTCCACCTGTCTCCTGTCTCTGCTCTTCCAGACAACACTTTCAGGCTTCAGTGTGTAAACCAGAGGCTTCACCAGGCCCCCTCAGGTGACACGTGTCACTTTAGTGGAATCAGGCGAGGGATAAACAGCTGGGAGAGAGAACTCACTGTTCTCACGTGTCAGTCGCAAAAAAAAGTCCTTCACATCAGAGCTATTCAGTTCAACATCAGGATTTAAAGCAGGCTTGAGGATGCAGAGAGAGAGACAGAAACAGGGCCATGATGAGGAGCTCAATCAGGGGTCATAGTAGTAATAATAATAATAATAATAATAATAATCAGGGGTTAAAATTAAGTTAAAAAGTAACTCAGAAAGTAAATAATAAGAAAAATAAGAAAGAAAGAAAGAAAGAAAGAAAGAAAGAAAATCTAAGTGCACAAAGGGTAAAGGGAAGGAAGAAAGGAAGGCAAGTAAGAAAGAAAGGAAAAGAAAGAAAGAATGAATGAATGAATATGTACAAAGGGTAAAAAAGGTCAGATCAAAGAGGAGGAAGAAAAAGAAAAGAAATAAAGAAAGAAAATTAAACAACAAAAGGGCAATAATAACCTGATGAAAGTAAGATAGACAGTAAAAAGAAAGAAAGAATATCTACAAAGGGTAAAAAAAGGTCCGACCAAAGAGGGAAGGAAGGAAGGAAGGAAGGAAAAGAAAAGAAAAAAAGGAAAGAAAGGAAAAATAAAGAAAATTTACCAGCAAAAGGGCAATAATAGCCTGATGAAAGAAAGAAAGAAAGAAAAAAAGAAAGAAAGAAAGAAATAGTAATAAATGTCCGATGAAGAAAGAAAGAAAGAGTTTAAGTGCACAAAGGATAAAAAAAAAGTCTGACCAAGGAAGGAAGGAAGAAAAGTTATTTTTAAATAATATAATAAATAAAAAGGAAAAAAAGAATTGAGGCCTTGATGAGAATAAGATAAGATCATTCAGATAATTTCAGCCAAACTAACATTTTGTCAATCAAATTGGTAAGAAGATGAAGACGAAGAAGAAGATGAAGAATAAACAGTAATGATCTTCAATATCATCTGCATTATCATCATCCTCACCTACTTTCCTATAGTACAGACTTAAGGACACTTTAACCAGAAAATACCCATAAGAGTAAAATAACAGCCTGAGGTAAAACCACACACACACACACACACACACACACACCAATAACCTCAAGGGATTTGTTTTGCGTGTGTGTGTGTTTTCACTGAACGTGTAATTATCAGTGTGATTCTGAACGGCTCCATCGCAGCAGTTTTTGGACGCCATTGTGCATCAGTGCGCCACACCGTTAGCCACATGACTGCTTGGTAGGCCGTTAACGCAGTTTGTGGAGGGATCCGTCTGTGATTAGCGAGCAAATCGAGTTTCCTGGGGCAGAACAGAAAGCAAACACACACCTTAGACTTTTAACGCCAGACGAGTGTGTAGCTCTCGGCCCAGGCAGGGGGTTTGCCTGGCTGAGCTCACGCGCTCGGTCCTGCGCTTGGTTAGCATGCTGGTTAAGCGTTACGGTTCACTGTGACTCTGTTGCTCGGTGACTTGTGAAGCTGACATAATCTTGCTTTTTTCAGTTTTTTTATATCTGTTATTTCTTTCTCTCTCTCTCTCTCTCTCTCTCTCTCTCTCTCTTTTCACTCACCTTGCTGCTCTCGCCCTCGCTTGCCTGGAGGCCCCTTGTTCGGCTGCTTCGCGCACTGTTTTTCATCCCCAACAATGAAAGGAGCTTTTCAGCAAGGCTGGTTCCAATTCATCTGTGATAAATGAGACGATAAGGCAATCAGAGCACACCGTGACACTCGGTGCAGTTAGTTAGGCACACTTCGAGCCCATTCAGGTGTGCCGGTGCGTCCTGCCGTCGGGGGGGCTGTTATATATATGTGCCCAAGTCCCGATGGTGCATGGCTACTGCTCTTGCAGGAGTGCCAGCAGCCTTCCTCAGTGAAAACTTCTAACTCTGAGCAGATCAGGTAGACACCCAGCAACCAGAAGCTTCTATAAATGCTATGTGCTCGGAGGGAAAGCTTTGAACTTAGCCATGTGTTCAGATGGATGGATTGGTGAGGAAGTGGACCTGGCCATGATCTTCTCTCTGGAGTTTCTGAAGAATCAATGGAAGAGGAACATCTGACACAGGTATGTGAAAGAGAAGCATCTTTGCCTTAATTGATATTCATCTGATTAGCGTTTAAGGATGCTAAGCAAGGCCAGGGTGCGTTCAGGTCACTGAAGGGTCAATTCAATGCCGAACGGAATAGAAACGGTTTCAGATTAGCGTCACCAAACGTTTAACTCCGCCCATAGCATGTACTAGCTCTTATGAGTACCTCACCCTGCTGAATGATGCCGCCTTAAGGGGCACACTAAAGATTCAATAAGGGAGTCTAGGGGGTCCAATCATAATTTATTTGGCTCTATGAGTAAAGAAGGCTTCTGCTGTGCTAGTGTGTGACGTGTCATTTTCTAAAAAAAAATCGGATTTAACTCGAACAATTATTGAGACACGTATGTGAGTTCTATACAGTATAACATCTTTAATTTTCTACATAAATCGTCTCTTCTGTCATCCATCGCATGTGTTCGAGACTCCGAGTTAGCATATACTGTAAGTGCGCGTTCGAGCGCCAAAATAAAATCAGTTAACACTTTTCAAGGAGTGTCCTCTCACATTAGCGTTTCCATTTGGATTGCGGTGTCGATGTGGCGTGTGTGTGTGAGTGCATGCAGGGGTATGGGGGGAGGCCGACAGAATGGCATTGTGTTGGTTGCTTGTCAGTGTTTAGGCACAAACAGGCCTGAAGTGGGGGAGGTGTGAAAGGGCGCGGGGCCTCGTCCTGAATGGAGGGGCCGACTGGAGCGCCCCTCACAGACTAGCGGCCTGTCACTCAGTGTTTTCAGAAAGAAAGAAGAAGAAGAGAGAAAGAGAGAGAGAGAGACAGTATTTTCCTTGTCAACAGATGGACAGATGTGTTTTGACAAATGTGCGACAGTGGATTCGTACAATCTGCTAGCGTTTAACGGCTAATTATGTTTTGTGCGACTTCTGTGTATTCAAAACATTGTCCGAGTTTTCCAAAAAAGGACAGACTCAGCAGTCCTTTCTTGCTTTGATGTTCTGTAAGTCGGGAACATTTTTTTTCAACTCTTGGCTAACTTTAAGGAAGTACTTATACACGTGCGCGCACGATCACGATCAGGTCCGCACGAATGCACACACACGCGCGCGCAAAGAGGAATCAAGAAAAGGGTTAAAAAAAAGCTTTATCTTTAATCCATGTCTTTGTGCAATTAGACTTTCTAATAGCCCCACGCTTCAGTCTCTCCCATTTTAAGCCTAATTAGAAAGTTTTTTGAATGAACTCCTCGCGCGCGACGCCAGATTGACAGCATTAGTGCGTCCTAAACCTCTCTCTCGGCTCTAAGTGCCCTAAGTCTCCGTGTCGACTTAATGAAGTGAAAATTGCATTCTCCTCGCGCTTGATATGAAAATGGAATACGCGTTCATGAAATATACACAGTTGTCACTTCTTAAAAAGGTGTCACCAATTTGCTTCACTGAGTAAGGTGAATATTAGCCGTGACAGCAGAAGAAGAAAAGGTTTCGAGAGAAAGAGAAGACGGAGAGAAAGGGAAAAAAAAAGTGTTATGCGCGTGATCAATGAAAGACTGCATCGCCTCGCGCTTCACTGGAGTTATAATAAGAGAAGCGGAGAGGAGCCTGAGGGTGAGCGTGCGTTGACGGGGACGGGACAAGACTGCCACCTAGAGGATCTCTCTCTCTCTCTCTCTCTCTGAGTACTATACTTTTTAATGTATGATGTGTGTCCATAATTACTGTATTTTTGGACGTTTGGACACACCTTCTAATTCAGTGTTTTTCCTGTGTGTGTGTGTGTGTGTAGTGTCTACACGGATTCTTTTTCAAAACTATGAAATAACACATCTGGCATTAAGTCATTAAGTAATAATAACAACAAAAGCTACAGTTGTTATGTTAGGACATGAAGGTCAGCTGTTCCAGAACAGTTCTTGCAAGAACAGTATTGTGTCAAGTGCATTTGCAAAACCCATCATGCACCATGATGAAACTGGCTCTCATAAAGACCAGGTCAGGAAAGCAAGAACACAACGTTACCTCTCCTGCAGAGGAGAAGTTCATTTAGAGTCACCAGCTTCAGAAATCACCAATTAACAAACAGCACCTCAGATTAGAGCCGTTATGAAGATTTACAGAGCATGAGTGGCAGATACATCTCAATATCAACTGATCAAAGGAGATTATTGTATATTTTGGAAACCTTCAGGATTGTTATACAGTGTAGAAAGAATTAAAAAATCAACGACCATAAAGTTAGAAGGTGTGTCCAGAGTTTTGATTTGAATATAGGTTGTGTATTTGTGTGCAATGTGTAATATTTGCCATATAAATATTCCTTTAAAGGAAAATATGTTTCCTTTAAAGTAGTCAGTAGTTTCACTGTCATTGATGCAATCATATGACCATGATTTTTTGTGCATGTGTACAGATTTTGTGTGTGTGTGTGTGTGTTAATGTGTATATACTGTAATACTCTATGCTGTACTGTATATGTATGTTTTTTTGTGTGTGTACAGTATTCTGTATCTATGCATATTTCTGTTAACACTTTTAGCAGAGTGGCATCTCATGTTAGCATTTTCACTTGATGTGTCAATGTGGCATGTGTCTTTGCTTGTGTGTGTGTGTGTGTGTACAGTATCCTGTATCTATACATATTTGTTCATGAAAGCATAAACATACAAATATATATTTTTGCATACTAGAAAGATTTTTGTTGTCTTACATTTCAACATTTGGATAAAAAGAAATGTTGTGCATTTCATCCTTGGGGGTAAATTTATTCCTGAATCCAACTCTAAACCATTTTTCTATTTAAAACATACACACACCTCATTAGGAATTTATCATTTAGGACAGGATATTATAAAATGAAATTATATAACATCCAAAATGGTATTTTGGATTGCATTAATATTTGACTCTTTCTCTAACCCCTGTGTGACCTGCAGCCTTTTCGATTGTTGCTCTTTTTTTTTTGCCTCTGCAGCACTTAAGGGCTTAGTTTGGGATTGCATGAAGCCTCAGCTCAAACACTAACAATCAATAAACAATTGTGGTATAAATGTAGTAAACGAGAAATGTGGAAATGTGTTAAACAATACAGATCCAAATAAATAATCATGCACCACCAGAACAAAGAGAAGACTGCAGTGAGGCTCATAAACGTATGGACCATGGTTCTCCAAGTAAGGTCCAAGAACCCCAAGGTGTCTGAGTTTTTTGTTGTTGTTGTTGTTGTTAAAGTGATGGAAATTGCAGCCCTGGAAGGTTTACGTTTGACATTGTTATATATAAGATAAGATATATAACATATATATAAGTCGTTCCATGCCTCGTCTCATGCCTCATCTGTTGACCACGTGAATGTTCTTGGACACCTATCCTGTTGCACATTTGGGTTTGATCTTCATCATGTCGATAATATTCGTACTTCGTGTTTCCTCTGTCTAACATGTCAGTCTGTGAGTAGAGAGGTCAGAAACCTCAATTATTTCAATAAATTGCTAAAATATTAATGTATACATCGAAATAATGTGCCTAATATTTTAATTGTATAATCATGTTATGTGAAATAATTTGCCTAAGGTATGATGAAGGTATAAAGTAAATCAAAATTCAAGGCTTTTGTACTATTTTAACAAAAAGGCTGCAAAATGTGTTACTGATACTTCCTGTTAGATCACATCATCTCACTCTTACATCTCAAACTTTTCCTTTGAATTGTGAATACAGCAGTGGCAGAGGGCAAAGGTATGTCCTAATCACTAGAATGTTGTGAGTTTAAATCCCAGGGTAAAACCTTACCCCCCAGCAGCTTAGAGCTGTACCCGAACTTTGAAAAGAACAACATTTCCTGAGCAAAAATCTCCTGGACAAGTTCTTGCTCTTTCTTTCCCATACTGCCTGGACAAGTACATGTAGCTTTTTCTTATTCTTTACTGTTGTGCCAACCTGTCATCAGTATCTATGTAAATTTGCAAGCAATTCCTATTATATGATTTCTTTCCCCAATGCCACATGCCAATAAAAACATAAAATCTTTGTGTGAAAGCACAGTGTGGCTGTCCAGTGCCATTAAGAAATACTCTTGTTATGAACGGGTGTACTCGGTCTGCGATATCGTTAGGTAGGCAGTTGGTGTCAAAGTAACATCCACATGAATGCCAGGATACCAGAGAGAACATTGTCCAGAGCATCACGCCATCTCCGCCAGCTTGTTTTCTTCCCAAAGTGCATCCCGGTGCCATCTCTTCCCCAGGTGGGGGACGCACACGCACCTGGCTGTGCACATGATCTAAAATCGAGCATGATGCATCAGACCACCTTCTTCCATTGGTCCGAGTTCCATGATCAAGGTCTGATGCTCCAGAAAGTCTGTATCATATGTGTTTAGCCATCCATCTACAAAAAAATACCCTTACTTTCCACATAAATCCATCCATCCCAGCTGCACCCTGCCGACCCCAGGTGAGCAATTTGGGCACAAACCTAGTGTCCATGTAGGGATCAAAGCTCAGCCTGGCCCTCAATGAGGCTGTGTTCAGGCTTTGAAGATGGAGCGCAGGGTACTGGTGGGAATATTCTCACTACAGGGCACCTGATGAAGCTGTGGGATGTGGATGGGAATCAGGTGAAGCTTTAGTGCATGTGTGTGTGTGTGTGTGTTCTGTGATGGGCAGTGAAAGGAAACAAATGCTGCAGGTTTTTTTTTTCCTTTTTAGATACAGTATGTGTGAGATTATAGTGTTTAAAACATTTTTAGACGTATAGACAAATATCACTACATAAAAGCGATTTTGTCAATGATGAGTGAACAGATTGATGACTGGATACATCGATTTTATATCTCACCACTTGTTTAGGGAGGAACAATATTTGTAGGTATCTACTAATGGATAGATGAATAGAAAATTTCAGATTAGATAGCTGGAGTAAGAAACTTTGTACTATGTAAGGTATTATGAGTAAGGTTGATGGTGATAAATGAAATTGACGGCTAGTTAGAGAGATGGGTTGTTAGATTGATGGTGCATTGGTGGATAACTGGACAAAATAATGGATCCATGGATAGATAGGCAAACAATACATGGCTGGATGGACCAAGGTCATTTTAGGTTTCATCACACCAGCTAATTGGATGAAGGTTGGATAGCGAGATGGCGAGAGAATGGACCAACCAATAGATAAATTGATGAATGGCATGCAATGATTCTTTGCCTAGTTGGAAAGATGGATAAACATTGATAGAAATATTGCAACTGTTGAATGTTTATAAGGTAAAACCAACCATAAATTTGTCTTAATTTGACCTTTCACCCACCCAGTCCTCTTTCTTTCCTTTTTTCTACATCTCTCTGTATCCGTTGTTGATCGAGGCTCCATATGAACCCGTGTTCAGCGCCTTATCCGGAGCAGCGAGCTGAAATGTCACTGCACACGAGACGTGCGGAGCAGCCGAATATTTCCCCCAGTGTCTAAAGAGATCAGAGTGATTCTACTGGCTGAATCGTGGCTCCAGGTGGCTGAGATGGGCTGCTTTACCGTCCTGGGGGTGAAAGGGCAGATGCTTGGAATAATATTATTTGGAATGATAGTGTGTAATATTTTATAAGCTATGGAAAATATTCATGATTGAAAGTGTACTTTCTGTCTCAGGGCGTGATACGGCTTTTTTGAATAGCTTAGCCTGGAAATTAATGCTAGCGCCACACTTTAATGTCATTGTATGGTTGTGGTATCAGAAATCGAAAAACTGGTATTATTTCTGGCTTAAACAAACACAAAGCAAAAAAATAAATAAAATAAAACAGTAACTGACTTGAGGTTCCTGACCTGATGGTATACTCCATCCAAAGCCAAAACCAAACCTTTATTTCACCAGACTAAAAAGCATCATCAGCTCGAGAAGCCCATTTGACAGTGTAATATAGTGTAAGACCAGGCCTAATCTGTGTCCACAAAAGCTGACAAGTGGCTATTTGGGTGTGATCAAGACTTCAAGGCTGATTGGTAAGCAAATTGGAAGGAGCGAATAAATAAATATAAATGTGTGTACAGTGGATTGCATTGTGTCAAAAACCAAGACCAACATCCTTTTGATGAATTATATAGAAGGTATAAAAACGAACACTTTTTAGGATGAATAAGGTTATACTTAGATGCCGAGGAATAAACCCCATGTCAATCATTTTGTCCTAGAAGAAAAGAATCATTCTTAGCCTACAGTATGTGATTGTCATTCTATAGGTTCCAGCTTGATTCATTTTCTTTGGTATGACAAGGCCTGCAGTTTAGGCACATACACAAACACACACACACAAATACAAACACACACACACACACACACACACACACACACACACACACACACACACACACACATGCACATCTCATAGATGATAAAGCCTTACATCTTGATATTCCTCAATCCCAACTGGCACCTGTCAGAAAGTGGTAGACACTCTACCAGGTGGAATCTCAAGCCGGGAAGACGTCCTTAGAAGCTTCTGTGTTAGGGCTGTTAAAAAAATATGTAAAATAATACCACAATTGACAAACATTCTTTTTCTTTTTCTTCTTTTTCTTCTTCTTCTTCTTCTTTTTTTTACTGCTAACAAACTTTTAAAAAAGGAAGCTCATTACATGTATAGATGGATAGACTGAGGGCAGAGGAAAAAAATGTTGAATGCATGGATAAGTGAATGGATGAATGAGAAGAGTGGATGTATCAGGCTGGATAGATTAATGGCTAGGTAAGTGGATGAACAACAATTATATTAAGATTTTCATCCGCCGCAGTCCAGAAGTATGTACAGTTAGATGGATGGATGGATGGAGGATGGATGGATGGATGGATGGAGGGAGAAATCACTGTTTCAAAGGTCACTGTCTAGTCAAATTGATAGACAAAAGATGGCTGGATGGATAAAAATTTCTAAGGTTCCTCTCAGTGGTTCAGCTGTATTGTATGTACAGTTGGATGGATGGATGGATGGACGGACGGACGGATGGATGGATGGATGATTTAATCAGTTAGTGGGTGGATGACTGGCTGGATAGATGGATGAATAGATGACTCCCTGGCTGAATGGATGTTTAGTCAAATTGATAGATTCATGCTTTATGGATGGATAGATGGATGAATCAGTGGGTGGGAGAATGGCTGGCTGGATAGATAGATGAATGGGTGACTCCCTGTCTGAATGGATGTTTAGTCAAATTAATAGATTATGCTTGATGGATGGATGGATGGATGGATGGATGGACAAGCAATTTGTATACATTTGAAAGAATGACTTAAAATAACTAAATAGATAGACAAGCAAACTAATGGACATATGTGGGATGGCTGGATGTTTGGACAGATGGATGGACAGAAGGTGGCATGAATGGATGAGAGGAAGTGTGGGATAAATGGATAAATTAAAAAATAAACAATTATGTGGATAGAAAAATGAATGGATGAAAAAGCAAATAAATAAATAGACAGAGAGATAGATAGATAGATGAATGGACAAACAATAAAGACATTGTATGTATGGATGGATGCATATATAAATGGATGTACTGGATGGATAGATGGATAAAAAATGGGTGGATAAATGAGAAAGTCAGAGAATAGATGGATATGCATGGATGATTAGTCAAGAGAATAAAAAACAGAACATTATATCTCAACAGTTCCTGCCACTGGATTGGCTAGATGAATGGATTGATGGATGGATAAGAAATAGAAAACTGTAATAGTGGGTTCAAGAAAAAGATAAATGAATGAAAGAATGGATGTATAAGTAAGTGGACAGTTCAGTTAATGAATGAACACTGCTATCAGTCAGCATCTTTGTATGTCATGTAGAGAAGATTCCTGCAGAAAGAGTTATACAGTACTGATACCTTAAGTGTACTGTTCTAAGTGTATTTTCTCCAGTGAAACCTGCTTGCTCTTGGATCACTAGTCTATGTATAAAAACGAGAGTAAATGGCACCAGTGTGAGGCTGTAATTGAAGCTCTCGCATGAGGAGGGGCTCTCCATAGGATCAGTGTCACGAGTGGCAGGGGCCGAATGGCTGAGGAGGTGTCGGGCCTTCTAATTGCGCTCTGCGGAGAGCCACCACCCCTGTGGACGGAAATGAAAGAGCTCCTGGCCTGGCTGTGTTTCCATTGTGCGAAAATAAATACATACAGTCGCCGCCCTCGGCGTGAAATAACACACCAGCCGGTGGATTTCACTGGTCATTTGATTCGCAGCTGCACGCCCCAAAACAAGACAATATATTGTCTTAAAAGACAAGGCGTCCACGACTTGTGTGTTTTCAAGACCTGGCGGAGGCTTTAAGTGCAGTTCATTCAGCTGAAACCTGATGGGAAAAAAGGAAAACTGCACAAGACATAGTTGGATTAGGACTTTCACTAGTTTCACTAGTTTTCACTATCACTGATAAGTTTCATTATTGCTGGTTTCTTCTGATTGGTTGAGACTTTTTGTATGTTTCATCAGTTCAATCAGTTAAAATAGTATCCATTCTTGCACTTATTTGGATGATGGGTGAAATATAAATGCCGATAAGGATGGTCTAATAGTAGGCGTGGCTGCAAGATTTATGGCAATGTTCTAAAATTGTATTGTTTCTATAGTAACAACTTTCACAGGGACAGTTTTTAAAAATGTTATGTTGATATGGTGACACTTCCAGTGCCAGCCAGTGGTACCAAAGTCTATTTTTCCATATGGGGAAGTCTTTGGTAACATAACAAGCTGTTACATATGTGTTAAGCTCAATAGAGAGAAACAAAAATCAGGCTTGTGAAAAAATTTATTTTTCAAGTTGTGTTTCTTTTTTCAACTGCTGTGTTATAACGTATTTAAGTAGTAGCTTACATAAGTGAACTCGCTTTGTTGGAGGTTCCACAATGTTAAATGTAACAGTATAAATAAAAATGAATTGTAATTATTGTTGAATCGCTGTTAATAAAAAATGATCCACTTTGCGATGATAAAACAGTCACCATGTTGATTTAATAGCAATCTAATGTTTTATTCCTTAACTAACGGTTACTTGTGTTAAGCAGGTCACTTCTGTAAAATGTAGTCCAACTAACAGCTTTGCTAATTGTATTGATGCTACGTGTTGAACATCCCACAGCCTGAAAGAGCCAACGGAAAGCAAGCAGCTGTTCGGATGACAGCATCGCATTTTTGTCAGGGACAAGATAAAACTGTTATAAACACCAATTCCAATCTCCGTTTCCCTATCTACCGTGGCACGTTATGCCCTAAAACTCATCTTCCCATCTGTCTCCAGTGTGTTAAACTATCACCCGAACCCGAGTGTTTGTGCAGGCCCTCCAGCTGCCATCGTTGCAGTGCGAGTCACTCAAGATAAAGACAAAAGGGCTGATGTTTGCTGTTTTCTTCCCCTATTCCCGACGCCCAATTTAGCAGAGAGCCGTTTATGTGGCGCTGTCCTGGGCGGAACGGCACGAGGGGAGAAGCGAGCCGTCTGCTCGCTGTCACTCGCTGTTATTACGACATCGCACCATAGTACCTGGGGGAACGCCAGGCTTTCAGTTAAACGTCAGGAACAAATAAACGCCGGCCAGCCATGGCACGAGCCCGCAGCGGTTTACGTCCAAATAATCCTCCTGTCGTTAGCATAGCTCGGCCTGGGGGTTCCTGTTGTCTGCTGATCCTTCCTTGACTCGCAGTGACACTGTTGTTCCAGGCTGTCGGAGATATTCCATGTCTTAAACAGTCTCAGTGCAGGGCAAGAATGGAATGCCATTGATTTAAGCTATGAATTTATCTCTATTAAACTCAAAGTGGGGTCCACGGAAACATAACCAAGGCTAAGATTTTGTTTTTGTTTTTACAGTGATAGAAATAACAAAGAACCATTATCCACGTGGGTCCACATTAGCTCACCTGGACTGAATAAGTTTATACCTATAGTGCTATACCTATTCTGTTTTTTGGTTCTAAAATTCTGGACAAAGCAGCTCTCCCTGTCCAATAAATCTCTCTGTCAAATTGTATATATTTCGATAATAAACTAAATATTTAAATATTTAGATTTAAATAGAGGGTCCATATTTATGTCATTAAACAAACTAGACATAAATTGTCCAGACTGGATTATTATACATTAAAGGGGTATTATTGCCAAATGAATGTGTTGTAAACATGAAGGAGAAATATTACTATTACTCTTATATAATGTGAAATAATTAATATTTATTCTTCATATTTTGCTTCCAAAGAGTCAGATAGTTCTCCAGGACTTTTCTGGCTCACATTTAAGGCAAGTTTTTGTCTCTCATTTTCAGTCCAGTCCCAGTTTCAGAGGAATGTTTTTGTTAATCCCCACAGTGACCTATTAATCATTCAGTTGAAAAACTCATCTTACTTTTGGCACGAACCAGTGAGAAACAGGTGCAGATCATGAGAAATGATTAGTATGGGGATTAGTATACTGGTGATGTTGAATGCTGAGTGGTTGGAGCAGATGAGAGGGGAAATGAGGTCGCTGCTGAGTTACAGAAACAATATGTATCTGTAATACTGTATCTTTGTGCAGTTTTAAATTACATGAAAGAATTTGTTCCTATTTCTTTCATGTAATTTAATATAAGGTCATCTTATATAATGAAATGAGTGGTGGCTCAAGACTTTTGTACAGTAGTGTGTGTTTACAGTATGTGTGTGTAGTAAATCAATAGTATGATGGGATAATTAACAATCTGTCTAACTGTGTCAGTCACAAATGTGAACAATTTACCTAGCATCCTACATAATAATAACAATTATAATAATAGAAATAATAATAATAATAATAATAATAATAATAATACAGCTATTCTGGAGCAAATATATATATTTTTTAATTTAAGATCTTGGCTGTATACAAACACAACTCCCAAAATGCCCAAATTCCAGATGGTTTGAGGATGTTGCCTAAAGTTATCTGTTATCCCTAACTTTTAAATCATAGGACTAGAGCACACTCACATAAGGTTATTAAAGGTCATCAATAGTAATATTTCTTACTCAGGTGCTGGTCTATGTCTTGCTCTTTGAATGGGTGAATGGATGAATGACACATAAAAAACCACAGGGCTCCTCTCATTAACTGTGAGCTTATAAATGTGAAGCACGTTGAGACAAAAAGACATCGGCAGATAGCAGATGTTAGCTTCAGGCGATTTTAAACGTCTACCTGCTGACTATGTGGGACATGCAGTTCTTATGACTAGAGAACATGAGGAAAAAAGTTTAGGTTGCGGTTTTAGCATAAATAATGCATTGATTAATGATAGGGTTAATTAATTAATTTATTAATTATTTATAAGATTGCGGCACCACCGTGGTTAGCACTGTTGCCTCTGTGTGCATGGAATTTCCATGTTCTCCCCGTGCTTTGTGGGTTTCCTCTAGGTATCCTTAACCCTAACAAAATAATGCAAATTTAAAAAGTACCAAAGTCTTTTTTTCTATATGGGAAAGTCTTTGGTAACATAACACGCTGCTACATACAACCCTAAAAAAAAAATAATAATAATAACAAAATAATAACATTTTAAAACTGTGTAAAATTGAATGCCCTAACCCTAACAAAATGATAAAAATAATAAAATCTATTTTTTAAGTACTTCAAAGTCAAAATCTTAAAATAACCACTGAATCTTTTCACAACCCGTTATTTTACCTCAGATGTTTTAGCGATCTTAAACAACAGTTAACCCTTTATTGTGTGTGTCATAAATATTTAACCTTGTACCATAAAAGAGACACAAAAAGTGTAGATTTAAAAATGTTTGTCATTTTTTAAATATCTGATTTCGGAATAACTGGCATTATGGATGTGACGTGTCTGAATCAGTTCTCTGCAAACCATATAAAGAAAACACTTCAATAATGAATTTTAACATAAAAATGTAAAATTACATAAGTAATTATGTATTATAAAACTATAAAATTATTTAAATCCACACTTATTTCAGTTTTTTTCTAGTCCTTTCCTCTCTTTTTCTTTCTTTTTCTTTATAGTCTTAGTTATTTTTTGTGCTGTTTTGTGTTTTTTTTTAGACAGCATTAAACTGTTTAATTTACAAGTAAAAGTTTAATCAATATACTGTAAGCATGATTGGTATTTTAAGTGTATATGTATGATTTGGTGGGAACCCTATGACTTATGCTTTCTTTTTTCCCCATGGTGAGGTTTTTCTTTGCATGGATTCTTTTTTTTAAGTTAACTTTGACTTACATACTATTTTACATCCTATTTCACTTCCTCTTACTGTTGCTTTATGACCTCTGCTTTCAAAACTAGGTCTTTTACCTTAAACCACTTCACCACTTATGACATATAAAACTTGGCAAACATGTTCTTTACTCTATACCACACCGCTCTGCAATTCACCAAGCAAACATTCTCTCTTCTGTAGATTACATCCTGCCAGACTTTTCACAATCCATTAGGCTCTGGAGGAACATCAGAGAGGAATGGAGATGGGCTGGAATTCCAGCTGGACGCAGATGTCTGTTACTCAAAGCGAAGGTACGGTAGGGGGTAGTGCACATGACCTGAAATCTGACAATTAGCATCCACCATGTGACATCTCTCACTAGACTTGCTTGATAGAGGATAAAAAAAGAAGCTGGGGCTCATACGATTCTTTTCAAAACAACAAGACAGAATGAAAAAAAACAAACACATTACAAGACTGGGATTTTTATTTACAGAACATTCTACTTCATAAAAGACCGAAAACACATTTTCACTTAGTGTAATCTTAATGTTAATAAACACATCTTTTATATACTGTATATATATATATATATATATATATATATATATATATATATATATATATATATTATTATTATGTAGGATGCTTGGTAAATGGTTAAATTATTATTATTATTATTATTATTATTACTGTATCTAGGATGCTTGGTAAATCATTCCCAGTTTGTTTGTTTGTTTGTTTTGTTTGTTTGTCATTCTTTTTCACTTAATAAATATATATTAAAAAAAACTAAACTTTTTTCCTCATGTTCTCTGCAACATTAGCATGGGGGAAAAATATTTAGTCATAAGAACTGCATGTCCCACATAGTCAGCAGGTAGACGTTTAAAATCGCCTGAAGCTAACATCTGCTATCTACCGATGTCTTTTTATCCAAACTGCACGTTTCACATCTGTAAGCTCAAAGTTAATGAGAGGAGCCCTGTTGTTTTTTATTGGTCATTCATCCATTCACTCATTCAAAGAGCAAGACATAGACCAGCACCTTAGTGAGAAATATTACTATTGATGACCTTTAATAACCTTATGTGAGTGTGCTCTAGTCCTATGATTTAAAGGTTAGGGATAACAGATAACTTTAGGCAACATCCTCAAACCATCTGGAATTTGGGCATTTTGGGAGTTGTGTTTGCATACAGCCAAGATCTTAAATTAAAAAGAGAAATCTTTGCCCCAGAATGAATGTATTATTATTATTATTATTATTATTATTATTATTATTATTATTATTATTATGTAGGATGCTTGGTCAATTGTTCACAGTTTGTTTGTTTGTTTGGTTTTTAGTCATTCTTTTCCACTAAATAAATACATAAAACAAAACAGCAAGATAGTATATTTAGAATTTGAACTTGGTATTTTTTATTGGAAATCATTATAAGCAGCACTTGTAGTTTTAGTATATAATTTTGACTTTAAAAAAAAGTTTGTCTAAGATTTTTGAACTAAAAGGTTCTAAATTAATTAGCCATTTTCTTTGCTAATTATTCATTTATTTCAAATTAAGAGCTAAAATCTGCATTTAATTATGGTAAACAATAAAATGTTTTTAAAAGATTTGTGATGTACCTTGACTTACATGTAATGCCTTATATTTACAGTATACAGTACATGCCCTGACAAACTACCAGATATATTTCCTATAAAAAGAAATCTAATGTTCTTATGTTTTTTCTAATCATATATAACTTAATTCAAAGCTACTTTCCAGTAGTTGCCATTTACATTTAAAACTAGGTTACAACAGAACTTTTATGGGAGCATGTGTTTACAGATGGTCATAAGTTCTCAGTAAGTAAGCCCTTCCATCACTGGGTTGTGTCTCTTGGGCTTTAAGCTTGTGTTGTGATGAGTCATTAGACTCGTTTAAATAAATATCAATACTAGTTGGGTAAGGGTGTCATAAGATCAAAATATTAAAACCGTATTATAAAGTGGCACTTTAAGATGTTTGTGTATATAATACTTTAAGTACAGTACTGTTCTTGCATAAACTATAGTACAATTTAAAACTCTAAAAGTTACAGCATGTTGTTTTCACTATTCTAAGTCAAACTGAACAGAGCAAGATCTCTTAAGCAAAAATTTTTATGAAGATTTAGGAAGCCTTTTTAAGCTTTAAGCTGTAGCTACTCCAAGATCCATCACTGGAGTTGCGTAACATGAATAGCTAAATAGCTGGTTAGTGTCTGCATTAATTACCCTCACAGGGTTGAGTCCCATAGGAAATAATGTCAATGCACATAATAATAAAAAATTTACTAATATTACCAATTTCCAATACTATAACCCTATTTTTACATTCAATTTAAACATAAAGAAAAAAAAGTGAAATATGAAATAAACAGGCATTAACCCTCACTTAACTTTAATTTATGATTCCTCTTAGCACCGGCTTCTTTAATAATAAAACTGAAAGTGGCTCCCTTGGTGCTATGTCTTCACTAAATCTTGCACAAAATGCATGAAAAACACACAATGCGAACAAGTTTTAAACGGCTCCCAGAAGTCTGTGCAAATGATTTTGGTTCATAAAGTAGCAAATTTTTTTTAAATACTTTGGCTGAACTCCTAAATTTAATGTTAAATAAAGTTGAATATTCTATTGTTTTATTTATTTAATATTCTGAAGCTTCAAATGGCTAAAATACTACCAGATCATTTTTATCCTTACGGTCATACAGATGTAACAGAATAGCTTTTTTGTAACACCAGTACTTTTTGAATGTGGTCAGACTGCACTGTGAGGAAATGAAGAAATTCAGTTACAGTTGTCTTAATGCTTGTAGTACTGAAGGTGTGCACTATGTGTATTTCCTGTGTGTGTCTTTAAATATCATAACTTTAAACACTTGATCGTGTCTTCTACTATAGAGATCATACAGTTAATTTGTACATACAGATATAGCACGGGCTGATCAATAATCTAAACACAACGCAGTGTGTCATAGCTCATTTCTGTCTTGCGCTTAAATGGCGTCCTGCGTAATTGTTTGCACTCTGTAATATCCATTTTAGGTTAAATGACTTGGAAAGCCAGGGCTTGCAGTGAGTTAATAGAGACACATTGTTTATGTGTTAGGCTAAAGGTGCGCACACACTAATGCCATGCAGAAGCACGCTCAAGCTGTGAGGTCAGAGCCGCACGGCATTCCTGCGTGACCTGCTCCATGCTGGGCTGACATCTACTGTGTGTGTGTCTGTGTGTGTGTGTAAACAAAGGCTGGATTTTTAAATGTGAAGAAAAACTATGTAAGATGATTTCTCTTGATATACTCGATAAACAGGCAAACCTGTGGTTCATATGTTTCAGATTTTCTGAAAATATTTCAAGGAATAATTCGTACAATAAAAAAGAAAAAATTGACCAAGTAATCCAAAATGAATTGTATTAACCAATACAATTTGTGCTTGTAGCTTGTAATGGAGGTACAGAATTATTTATACAGAAGAGCGATTGCCAAACACTAACAAAAGAATAATTTAATGCTAAAAAAAAACTCCAGGTTAGAGTGCTAAGCTAATCAGCTAGCTAATGCGTCACAGTAACCTGGCTGGCTAACTAGCTGTGTTTGATTAATGTTTACTCTCAATGATAACTCAATTATCTATCTATCTATCTATCTATCTACAGTATCTATCTATACCTACAAATTAACAATCAGCAATGTTATCTCACTCGTGCTTGGTGGGTTCCCTCAGCGTTTTCTTGCTGAATGTTGACCAGACGTCCTACCACGGTTATAAAATGGGAATAAATACAATGGGCTCCACTGGCTTCCACCTCATCATTGGCCTCTGACTACAGATGTTTGTACATGGATGAATAGAATATTATCTTACTTAATATTAAATGCCTATCTGTTAAAAATACTCCAAGTATTGTGCAATCTTAGCACACAATATGAGACTTGTCAGTAATATTAGTGTGAGCAAAGTAGGTAACCACTTCCTGGATTTTATCCAGTGGAAAAGCATCTACAACCTGCTGCAGAGTCCTCATACACTTAATTCTGATGCCATTATCAATATATACTGTATGTAAGAATTTTGCTACGTGGCACATAAAATCTGTAGCAACAAAATTTCACTTGTAGTTTTAAAGGGTTTTATATAATCAAATTCAAATTCAAATTTTATTTGTCACATACACAGTCATACACAGTACGATATGCAGTGAAATGCTTATACGACCGCCGGTGACCTTAAAAAGTAAATAAAAAACTATATATAAGGAATAAATATTAATAAAAGAAATAACATAAAATACAAAGGAAAATAAATGTAACTAGTAAAATTAACAACTATACAAATAAGGGCATGTAAAAATAATAGAATATAGGAATATGGGGGGGAAATATATATATAATTTTTTTAAAGTGTTTTAAAGTGGCATTAAAATGTCTTAAAGTGTCTAAATAAAGTAATCATGTTATTATATATGTAATTATATATATTTAACCATTTATAAAAAGTTTGTTTGCAAAATGAGATATCTATTATGGTGGGGATTTTTTTCTTCCAAAGAAGCAAGTAGTATTACTAGCTGTTAGAAAATGTATGTTTTTTACATTCAGATTATTGTGGCTACATCAGTGTGAATTTTGGATGATTTTGCAAAAGGCTTTTAATCCATCTTCCATAGTTTTTGTCCCAATGGATCAGCCTGCAATTGTACATGCATCAATGTAAATATGAAATTTATAGTGTTGGTTGAGTTTCAATTAAATATAGACTCATGTTTTGTTTTTGTTTTTTTCTGTTTTTTTCTTTTTTCTTTTGTAAGTCATTGCTGCAACTTGGACCAAGGAAAAAAAAAAAGGGATATGAAACATGTTCGTGATCAACTACATTCTATAAAAGAGGAATACACTGATCCCAGGCATCATTTAAAGACACTGGAGATTAAAACAGACATTTATTTATTTATTTATTTATTTATTTATTTTATTATTTGAAAGACATAATCATGCACCTGGCCTATTTGTTGGTCAGACACTGGGCTTGATGATGGAGGGATGGTGTGTTGTTGGGGGAGAATTTGTCAGGAGGGGTGCAGTGGATCCAGACCTCCTGAAGGGGATTAGCATCTCCCAGCATGCACTGAGGGGAAGTGAAGAGAACACCTGCCATGGTGTCAATAGAGTGCAGGAAAATCACGGCAATCACTCCCAGCATGCCTCTGTTCAGGGCGGAGAGGCTGGGGAGAGAGAGAGAGAGAGAGAGAAAGAGAGAGAGAAAGAGAGAGAGAAAGAGAGAGAGAGAGAGCGTGCTCAATGATTGTACCAAAACTGATTTCATTTTATCACTTATAACTCAGGTGATGCTACTCAAGGATCTCATAGGAAGGTACGAACAGAAATGATAACTGTGTGAAACCTCCCATGCACATCTTTAGCTGAGAACGCAGAGAATACTAAATACTGTTTGTCTTGCCTCTACTGTAATAATATGATGATAGAATTTGATTGAGTTTGGTTCCTTTAAAGGTTTCATCCTCTTGTCCTTTGAGGAAGTTTTTATTCTTGCCACAGACATCTGTGGCTTGTTCATTAAGGATCAAAGGCCATGATTAGATTTTAAAATTAGAAACATTTTATACATTTGCAGTTAAATAAATTTTTTGTTTATGGATTTTATTAATTTAATTAATGGATTAAGATTCGATTGACACTTTTGAAAAAATATTTAGGTTTTTTACAAATAATTTTTTACAAATGTTAAAAGGTCTAAATAGCGTTTTGCAAGACTATTGCTTATTTGTTCCCATTTCATTTTGTGCAATCCTGCTTACTACTGGAACAGAAAAAAGATCAACACTGTGTGTGAGAGGTGATATTGAATCAATCAATCAACACAACTTACATCGAATTTCAATGTTTCAGTAGTTTTTAATATTTCAGAATCTAAAAAGAAATATAGCTACTTGAGACAAATCAGAAAGTGAAGGCAGTTAGTGCTATTAAATCAAATCAAAACGAATCAAATTAAAGAAAAAATTTTAATGCCCCCAAATCTAAATGAATGAATTATTATTTTTTAACTATCAGTTTCATCATGGTGCTTGATGGGTTTTGCAAAAGCACTTGACAATACTGTTCTTGTAAGAACTGTTCCAGAACAGCTGACCTTGATGTTTTAAAATAACCAGTGACTGTCAATGTCAAGGTGAACAATTGTAAGCATTGTCGCCTTGCACCTTCAGGATCCGGGTTCGATTCCCGTCTCTGTGTGCATGGAGTTTGCATGTTCTCCCCGTGCTTGGTGGGTTTCCTCCGGGTACTCCGGTTTCCTCCCACAGTCCAAAGATATGCAGGTTTGGCTAATTGACATTCCAAAATTGCCGGTAGTGTGTGAATGGGTGTGTAAGTGTGTGTGCCCTGCGATGGATTGGCACCCTGTCCAGGGTGTACCCTGCCTCGTGCCCTATGTCTCCTGGGATAGGCTCCAGGTCCCCGCGACTCTAAATACAGGATAAAGGGGTATAGAAGATGAGTGAGTGTCATTGTCAACGTTGTTGTTTTTACCAACAATTACTAAAATGCCATATGGGTTATTTCCTATTTTTGAAAAAAGAATGTAGAAAATAAATCCAAACTTGCATCCAAACCTGTCCGTGTTTCATTTTTTATTTAAAGCAAGTATTCATTTTCTTTGACAGCTTAACTAATCAGGAGACTGAATAGATATTACCCTCTCACACACCTCTATTGTAAAGATGTTTCAAATAATCCTGCATTTATATCATAGCTCCTTTTTTAAATTTGTAACAATGCTTTAAAATTGCTAGAATTCTTTCATCTCGTCTGGACAGCATGCACACAGATCCGTCCTTTTTATGCAATTGTGCTCGAAGCTGTCTATCTCTGATAGCTCAGAATAATCAATGGTCTATTATGTGCTTATTTGAATTGTCTCTCGAAATAATGATCCATTGAAATGAAAAAGTGGGATCATATCACCTCTCGTGCATAACAGCTTGACTCCTCATGCGAACGTTTCACAATTGCTATTATTAAGTCAAGTTTCTCCAACATAATAAATCTTCTGACAACAGTTTGTTCGTCATCGAGGAGACTGTCAGACCCGTGTTGAAGATCATCTCCTCGTTCTGTTCTTATTATATCGATCCTAACCTGGATTTGTCTTTAGAAAGCTCTCTGTCTGTCATTTACGTCATGACCTGGACACTAGGTGCACTTCTCGGATCCTTGGATGGCGTTTGAATGAACCATGTGAATACGAGTCTTCACTCAGTGCAGGCAGGATGAACAGGATGCCTCTTTCTTTTGTTTGGAAAAAAGAATGAAGGGTTTTGTTCAGCTTGTGACCTGAGTCAAGTACTTGATGCTTCTCAGCAGTTTTTTTTTTTTTTTTAGCATTAATTACAGCACTAGGCTGGTCCTATACAGTAGTACATTCATTTTTAGAGAGTAATACTAACTTGTATATGCTATACTACAGATCTCAGATCAGTTTTTTGCAGGGGTAGAAAGTGACAGACTGTGACAAAAAGTGATCAGACACCAGTGGTGCAGACCCAGCAACATGTGTAGACACTTTTTATGTCGTTATTGCACTTTAATTTGTTAAGGTGACCTTTTAACTACAAACAAATAATTTGAGATTTATATTTCCTTATCCTTTCCTCTCCACAAGAAAGACCACCATTCCCACCTTTGTTTTAACTGAGGTCCTTTTTACCTTTACATGCTTTTTGCAAAAAGAGGTATTGTATTGCCACAGAACTAGTTCAGATCATAGTGCATCATCAAAAAAGCCTGTTTTACTCCGAATTTTATTCTAAAGACCTCCTTGGAAAACCTTTTAGCAATTTTCTTTTCTTTGCCACAAAGGTTTTTGTTGTTATTATAGGATTACAGGATGAAAATTATTAAAAATTAACCACTTATAAAACACAGATTAACATAATCTGAATTAGATAATTGTCGCCACTGTATAATAATAATAATAATAATAATTATTATTATTATTATTATTATTACTAAAAATAATATTTTACATATACAGAAACAGAAAACAGCTTTTTTCAAAGGCAGCTTTACATATTTGCTTTTTAAATCATGCCATTTATTTGTTTGATCATTTTTGACCAGTTTTACCCTTTTTATATACCAGTTTTATTTTTGAAGCTTTTATTCTATTTTTTTTCCCTTCAATGCAAACATTTTGTGCACGCATTTTCTACAGTTAATACAGCTAATATGTGATATTTTCCAAAACTGTTATGTGACTTTTAAAGCACAAATTTAGCTAAATTAATATAGTTTCATATTACTTTTACGTTACCTACAGTATGTTAAAGTGCTAGTATGTGCACTCACGTTCAACATATATTTTTTTACAGCAATTCACTTCATTAGAAAACTGAAAAACTCCTTGTTAGTTAATATATTTCATTATTTCTTATTATATGTGCCTAAATTGTAAAAACAGGACTAACCAAAATAACGAATGACTAATTTTTTTTTAAATCAAATAGATTCAACCTCAGTGCTGTTTTAACTATGAAGAAGAGTCAAATAGAAAGAGAATAGAAAAAACAAAAGTTTTTGATATATATAAACTATATAAAACTATTATTATATTAATATTTAAAAATATTAACCCTAAATGAAGTGAAAGAAAAGACATAACAGATAGCATCATTTAGAAATGAAAGAAACTCCAATGAGAAACAATAAAAGTAAAAAATTAAAAATAAAAGAGAATCAAAAAACTTGATGAAAATCCATATTTACTGTATATCATAATCAGAGATATCATTTTAATTATTTCATGGTTACATATGGTACAGTACATATGTTTTTATTAACACAATAAATAATCTGTACGTTTTATATAAAATATCTTGTGTGGCTGAGCAAACTTGTTCAAGAGTTCCAATTAAAAAAACAGATCTAATATTAATTTTATATCATTAAAAACATAAAAAAATACTCTTATTACGTTTAAGGTTTTATTTCAGAAAGAATGATGTAAAACTAACAGAAATCACTTTTAAAAACTCTTTAAAAAATTCCCCTTTATATCCAGTCTATATGTACAGTATATTTCATATAAACGCAGATTGCATGTCGTAGTCAAGTGATATTACAGTACACTCATAACATAATGATATTTTTTTTACTAGTATAGCATATTGTTATTAATCACCAGTCAGTAAGAACAAAAATTGTACATGATAATTAACATACAGTACAGTAACACAAATAAAACTAACTGAGCTACAGGTATGAAATCCATACTTTAGTACCTACATGAGGTCCTGTTTTTTTTTTTTTTTTTTTAATTTTTTTTTGCCATCTTTAGTAGTACACATAGCTGATAAATGAGATCAGTCAGTGTGCAGGATATTTCACTCTGACACCACATGACTCGATTTTGATGAGCTGAAAGGATTAATTTAAGTCTGCTGAGACTGCTGATTATCACAAAAAAAAAAAATCAAAACACCTCCTGCTTGTCATTCTGGTGTCTAAACGCTTCACTCCTTCATTTCAGCAGCAAAACTTTTCTCTTCACTTCTATTGTGTCTGAAAATCATTAAAACATTTTAAATGTGTGTGTATGTGTGCCTTTCAATTGAGGCTCCAGGCAGCTGATAAAACTCTGTGACAGTGATCCTAATTACCAAGGAGTGGACTCTGTTTGAAAGAGCATAATTAATATTCCCCCCTTTCTGTAAACCGTTCCACTGTTTTGACAGAGTTGCTTAGACCAATCTTTTCTCCTCACCTTAGAGGAGCTTATGTTTCTTCCCCTCACAAAACAGAAGGACTCACTGTTTCACCCTGGCATTGATCCATTTGCCTCGGGTCGGGCGGAGATGTCTGTATTTTGCTCTTATTTGTTTACCAAATTTGACAGCTCTTATTCGGCCAGCTCTCAGAAGAGACATGATTACAGACATTCCACCAGCTATTTATCCGAAATATCAGCGAGACGACGCCACGGTGTGACCGCGACCTGACTGTCCTCCTCCTGATCCTCCCGCTATTTGTCTCCCCTCTCCTCGCTGAATGGCAGCGTTGGAGAGGATTAGGATCAAGAGGCCGCCGCTCAGTGTTTGGTGCTCAGCGTTCACCGATCGAGCTTGGTGAAGAAAGCTTCGTGGACAGCCTCCTCGATCAATCCGGCGTTGGCTATCGATCGGGCAATATCACAGCTGTCTCCTAATGAAAGGGTACGCCAGAGCCGAGGGGGCCGAGCTGTTGAATTACCTTTCGATTTGGCCCTGGCTCAGTCTCATTTCGCCTTGCCACCTTTCTCATCTGATCAATACGCCATCGAGGCAGCGAGGCGGTAATTACCCCGGCGCTGAGTGCACACAAAGGAGCCAGGGGGTCACGAAAGAGAGGCCGGACCCTCCGAAGGCGACGGTGGGATGAGGGGACGGTGGGATGAGGGGACGGAGAGAGAATCTCCCCACCACACACACACACACACACAAACACACATAGACCCAGCCTAGAGAGCGAGACACGGTACTTATCTGGCTTTTTAATTACTGTAATTTTCCGCCCAAGTCGGGAGAATGAGCTGATGAAGTCAGACACTCTCCTCCCTGCTGTTCCTGATGAGGCTTGATGGGCCTTCAAATTACGTGCAGACTCCACCGGTTCATCTCCCTTAGTGTTTAGGGCTAATAACCTGTAGAGCCCTCTTATTCTCCCCTCTTCCATGTCACCACACACACAGACTACATGATTTATGCACACTTTTAACCACACACATACATACATGCATGCATACATACATACAGAATACACATGCACTCAGAGTTTTAGCAGACCAGAACACCTACAAAGATGCACGTCTAAACAACATACACACATATACACTGACACACACGCACACAGACACACACTCTTCCAGCACCACCTTTCAGTCCATGGTGTCAGTGTGATAATTACACTGTGTGAAATCTCTACTGCAATCACAGCTGTCTGGCCCTTTTCTCACAGCGCAGGTCAGCCAGGCCACCGCTAAGCTGCTAAACCACCTCCCTGTCCTTCACTTCACTCTTCATGCCGTTTTAGGCCTCCGAAGTGACAACACCATTGCTAATTAGTTCCTTTTACTCAGCTCAGATCTCCTCTTACAAATAAAGGCACTTCTGAAAGTTGCTCGATCAAAGGTTCTTCAACAAACTCTTGAAAGGAGCATTTTAGGAATCTATAAGGTAAGATGGAAGTCAAGGTCAAACACAGCTAAAAAAAGTAGTTTTATGAAAGGTTTTCACTGTCGAAGCCACGTCATAACAGAAAAGTGCATTGCTGAGCAAAAATCTATGGGAGGTCACATATATGAGGTCACAATAGGGGGAAAATATAACTGGCTTGTTTGAGCACCAAGTCTCACCATCAGTTTAGCAAGTTGCAAGCTTCCTCTCAGTGTGAGAGAAAAGACAGGGGAAAAAAACAGAGAAAAGATGGAGCAAGCAACGAGCAGCTGGTCAAAGATGCATAACATGTCAATCTTGATGCGTCGGATATGATAGCCATGATAAAAAGTGAATTCTCTGTTCGTGCCGAGGTTCTCTTACACTGAAAAATTACTGATGTGTCGTTTTGTTAGCATTGTTATAAGTGGAGAAAATTGGAAATTTTTAAATAAGATTTCTTGGAAAATAATTTCTTATTTTAGGACATTGTGGAAAATTTACAATTGTCCGAGCACAAACTGACATAAGAAGTTGCAAGGGGTCAGATTGATGGTTTGTTTCTGCTTGTGCTGTACAGCGGATAAGCTTCAGGGTTTAATGAAGGAATTTCTAATATTCAGCTTTCTCTACCATCATAGCCTTTTCTTTTAGCAGCTCCACTTCAAAAACAACAGGTTTCTTAATGAGTTATTGACCCGAGTTTGTCTCCGTCATTTCATGATACCGTGCTCATCACTTCACTCCCAGTAAATTGATTCAGCTGAGAAGGGAGGAGAAAAGGTAAAAATTTATATATAGTGATAATATATATATATATATATGATGATACAAAGGTGAAAAAAAGGGATTCAAGGAAAAAAAAGTTAGACATTATAAAAAGCTGTTATATTATTGCCTTATAATCAGTCATCAAAAAAGGTTTTCATAATTCATATTGATTGACTGTAATTACATTTACATAACATTTAGGCATTTAGGCAGACGCTCTTATCCAGAGCGACTTACATTTTTATCTTATTACACATCTTGCTCAAGGGCCCCAACAGTGGCAACTTGGTGGTTGTGGGGTTTGAACCTGGGATCTTCCGAACCGTAGTCCAATGCCTTAACCACTGAGCTACCCCTGGCCCCTGTAATACTAATAATTACAATAAGACTGTAATAATAATAGAAAAAATATCCCAGCTAGCTTTAGCAGCTAATCACAATTATTATTACATTACCAAGTAAAACACAGAATAATACCAACAATCCTAAGAGTTTACCAGAAATCTTTAAATTAAACCTTAAAAGCAAAATTTGTAATTTAAACATCACTCACACAGTATGGATGAATCCAAATTCTAGTGACAAATTAAAAAACAATTCAAACTAATCTAAATAAAAATAAAAAAAAAGAAATTCACAAACACTACTAATCATCCCAAATCTAACAACATATAAACAAACACTACAAACCTATATCTAGCAACAGATTCACAAACATTACCAACTCAAGTACTGGTAAATAAAGTCAAAATATTACTGATAAACCCAAATCTAGCAAAACACAACAATGCTAATGCAAATAAATCACTTTAAAACTCAGAATGCCTAAGAAAGTCCCACTACTGCATGTATCAACATTAACAAGTAGACTAGCATGCATTTGCTGCTAACACAAGTTAAATACTAAGAATTTCACACAATATGAATGAAGAATCCAAATGCTAGTCACAGATTTAAAAACACTACAAACTACTCATACTGTAAATACTACTGATAAACCCAAATCGAGCAGCATATTCACAAACACAACAAACGAAGTCAAATGCTAGCAATGCTAACACAAATGTTTTTAAAATTCAGAAAGCTAAAGAAAATCCTAGCATGTATTCAGCTAGCATCTGTGTGGTGGCAGCTAAATAAGTAGACTAGCACACACTTGAACAAGCTGCTAGCTTGAACACTCAATACACATTATATTTTAGATTTCCCAACAAAATTAACACCGTTATCATGTAATGAAACCACTAGTTTTATTTTTAAGATAATAAATCTGATATAAACCACAGAAGAAGAGGATGAGACTCTGACACGAAGAAAAACCAGAGTTGATCTTGTTCTTGTTTTAACCCCACCATCAAGTTCTGATTATCCTGTGACAAGTGACAGTCAATATCTTCAACCCCCACACACACTCTCACACACTCTTTCCACCTCCATTTACACACACACATACACACATACACATTCCACACCCCTTCATACACACCTCTGATATGTTGCTCCTAATGAGCTTTCGAGGGTAATAGGTGCGACAGACAGAATGCACCTCTCACACTTTTTCTCTCTCACGTTGTCTTTTTTTCTTTCACACACACACACTGACACACACACACACAGCACATGTTGTAGCAGTGTATCAAGTAGAAATAGCTCTTCACGTGAGCTCCACTTAAAGCAGTGGGGATGCAGTGGTTTTTCTGAATGCTCCTACTCTGGTTTCTTTACACCAGCAGTATCTCAGCATCTCTGGCATTTTTGTAGACCATAAACTACGACTGTTTTGATTGTAAACCCAAAGTCCTTACACTTACAGTCCTTTTGTGTAGTGTGTAAATGTTTGTAAAGCCCAACCTACCAGACAAAAATTTTCGTGAGGTGTTTAACTGATTTTCTTTTTACACATGTGCATATATTGATCACACTTAGATTGCAAAGGACATTTCCAGGCACAAGTCATTTTTAGGTAGTGAGTCCCAGAAAAGACCTGAAAATTTCAATTGCTTGACAGTTGTGAGGATAAAATAAAGGCTGAGGAGTTAAAAAGGGGATGATCGTAAGCTAAAAGACAGAAGTTGGAGCTATTTTTCCATGCTTTTTATATATTTAATAATATAAATATAAATATTTTTAATAGATAAGTAGGAGCTGTTGTTCTACACAACGGAAACACTGTTTTAGCGGAAAAATAAACAGGAAATCTCTCTAATGACACTCAATTGAGCAACACACGGAATCACTGCTGTAAAGTAAAAACAAAACAAATTAACCTGCACTTTACCTTTAAAAAGAATCAGACAGACCACTGTTTCTGTGTGGAGCAGAGAGAAAGTGTGTGTGTGTCTGTGTGTGTCTGGGAAGGCAAAAGTAGGAGGGGTCTGTGTGTGTGTGTGTGGCAATGTGTCACAGTGGATTTTTAACCTCTCTAATGAGACTTGCTTTTGCTTTACACACGCGCTGTATACACATGCATACAGATAAAAATAAAATGTTTTACACACACACATGTGGTCACAGTGTTATAGTAAACAGTATACGCATGTACGGATGTTGATTATACCGGTAAGAGACTAAGACTACCCACAATTCTGCAGCGCAAGAGAGAGAAAAACCATTGCATCAGTTGAGATCAAAACAAGAAGCGCATGCGTGATATATGATACTTGGTACTCGTAAACCAAGACAAGTTCGTTTTCCAAGTCAAATTTTTTTAAACATTTTTTGCTCGTCTTGTGGAACACTCGCAAACCGCGTTACTCGCAATCCGAGGTTTCACTGTACTGTGCAAAAGTCTTAGGCACCATATTATATGCTGTACTAATTTTGCTATACTGTATATGTTTTTATGTCTGCATAATTATGTATAAAATCATTCAGTATTTCCATATATACCTTAAAAATTAATGAATAAATAACGTTACAGGAGAATATATGCATGGCTGTAAGGGAAAAAAAATTGTACAAGACAGTTTTCAAATAAAAACAAAAAAACTAATGTACTTTAATGATTTGCATTAAAGAAGGGAGTGTGACAAAGTTACCAGAAAAACTCATATTCTCCAGGAAACTCAGTAAAATGTAACTATTTTACTTATAGTACTGTGCAAAAGTCTTGGGCCCCTACAAAAATATGGCATAAGCAAAAGATGCTTTTGAAAACATTTCTGCATAAAAGAAACTTCTATAAAAAGCAATAAAGAGTAATAAAATAAACAGTTAATATTTGGAGTAAAAATTCATTGCTTAAAATCAAGAGTTTTAGACACAGATTAGAGCAGGTTTTTCTGAGCATGCTGGAGAATATGAGTTGTCTGCGATGACATAATGTGATCAGATGTGTTTTCTTGCTGAAAGTGCTTCCATGACTGGTTTTGAATGTGGGCAGCTGCTCTCCTTCTCTCTCTCTCTCTCTCCTCCATGCTACGACCAACAGTAAGTGTAATTAACGATTGTTAGAACACATATATATTAGTTAACTGTTATAGTATTTGTGGAATGCCTCTCATCCAATCAAATTACTTGGTCAGAACTAACTGTTGTATAATACATAATATTTATAATATTATAAAGGTTTATATTTGGTTTTTGTATGATCTACTTAATTAATTAATGAATTAATTTAAAACAATTTTAATACCTATATTATTATTATTATTATTATTATTATTATTATCTGTAAAACGAACAAAGATTTTTGTAAATAATTGATCTCGTTTATGCACACTAGAACCATCACTGCGGGTAATAAGTTAAACAAAAATATCACTGCATATCGCTAACACTAGTGATCGTTAACACTAGTGATTTTATTTAGTGATAACACTAAATAAAACAAAAAACTATATACAACAGTAACACATGCAAGCACTAGCCATCAACTTTAAAATTGTTACTAATTAAATCAAACTCTTGAAGGAAATTAGCAAACCACTTGTTTGCTGCCATCTGTTAACAGCTAACTCAACCTCCTTCTCAAACAATCTTAGATTTTTTTCTCACAAAGCAAACAGCAGTTATTAAAAGGCATGGTAGCCCTTAGCACATCGATACAATGAGTAGTCAGGGGGAGATATAAAACAGGACGGCAGGTTCGACTGCGCAGGAGGCTCAGCCTGGCCTTTGAAGTCCTCGCGAACCTTCACATCACCTTTATGTCAGGTTAGATATGGAAGCGAGGGCTGAATGAAGGCTGGCAGGGGTTTCGGCTCCCCCACCGCCGGGCGAGCGCACCGGGGCTCACGGTCACAACAACACACTCCAGAGGAGAGCTCCGGGTTCAGACGAGCCACAGCGTGTTAAGTTTCGACGGGATTCAGCTGGGAGCTTGTTGGACAACAGTGAGGCTCTCGTGCTGCGCCGTGCCATTTTGCTGTAGGCTGCTGCTCCTGTTGCCTTCAAACACATGCGTGCGTGTGTGCGTGCGTGCACATGTGTATTTGAGCATTCATGCAGTGGTGTTGTTCTGAGGTAACATAATGCCTCAATAGAATATCCAATGTACAAGCTTCTATCATAGTGTGTGGGTGTATGCATGTATGAAGATAAACAGTATATTTATTAATTAATTTTTCTATTCTGCTTATCCTGTACAACCTGTAGATGTGAAAGGCCTGGAGTCTATTTAAGGAGATTGTGGGCATGAGGTGAGGGCCTGTGATTGAGCTGTAGTGAAGACAGTAAAGTCTTTCTGACCTCCTGCCTGTCGTCCCCCTGCACCATCACCTCACCCCATGATGCTTTATGACTGTTCACAGACGAAGGACTCTAATGCCCTCACGGAAAGGCCTCGGTCATCCAGGTAACATAGTAGTTTATTTACTGTATGTTAAAGGAGCAGCTTGTTGATTTAAGAGCCATCTGCTGGTTGTGAGATGAATTGTGGTTTAAATCTTAAAAAAAAAAAATACTGCATCATCTCTGCCCCTTGTATTGAACCTGTTTATGCTGTGAGAATTTCCTTTTAAGGAAATGATCTGCTTTATTCCAACGCGAGGTCTATGACCAGGACTGTAAGCAGATGAACAACATCCCAATATTGTGAATCACACATTTTAAAACTGATCTTGGAATTCTATGATTATATTGTTGCATGGCTGAGAAATAAGTAACCTAATCACCCAGGACAAGACAATCAAATGCAAATCAGTTGTTCATTCACAGCTGCCCAGGCTGTTCCAGGATTGTTTCATTCTTTTTTATTCCACTTGTTTAGGGCGATGGTGGCTCATTGGTAGCCTTCTCACTTGTTTGTGGAAGTTTGTCAATGCTGGGTCAATGCCCAAACCTAAGACACTGAATGCTGGGTGCCAGTCCCAAGCCCAGCGGGAAACAGTAGGGTTGTGACAGGAAGGGTATCTTCTTAATGGAAAAAAGAAAAAACTCCACTTTAACAACGAGGAAAACAAAATAAATCAATAAAATTAATTTCCTACAGACTTTGACAAAAGAAAAGACACTTTTTTCATTTTAACATAGCACGCTGCAGGGGTTTTTAAAACAAACCAAGGTGATGAAATTTCTGATGAATGGAAGCACAAAACCGGTTGACATTTACAGAAGACTTTGACAAAGTATGGTGATGAGACTCTTATTCTCGGTAAAACATTTGAATTTACAGAAGTTCTACTGTAATCATTTGAAAACACTACTGACATACAGATTAGAAAAGAAAAAAAAAAAAAAACAGTTTTATCTACCTAAAGAATTTTCGCCGAAAGAACTGAAATTTTGGAAGAATTTGCCCCGGCATATGAAGCATTTTTCGACACATAAGCGACCTACTGTAACAGAGCCGAACTAAACGCTGGCTTGCGCTGAAAACTTGTATGAAGCAAAAAGAAAAAGAAAGCCACTTTCAGTTTGTTTATTAAAACAGCTGGTGATGAGAAATCATAAATTAAGGTTAAGTGAGGTTTAATGTCTGTTTATTTCATATGTCTTTTCCAAATGTTTTAATTGTTTTTATGAGCAAAAATATAATTATATTTTACATGATAATTTTTATATATATTTTCTATACTGTAAACATTTCACTATATTTTTATTTCATATTTTATAATCCTTATTTGAATACTTTTTTTTCATACTGTATTTTTCTTTTTATTATTATTTTCTTATTATATATTCCTTATTGAAAATACTTTATTTGTCTTTAATTGTTAGGTTAAGGACGGGTGTTAAAAAAATTCAACACATATTATACTGTGTGACAAATAACATTGAAATTAAAATTTGTAATAATGGTAACACGTTTTGGGTGGCTGGAATGAATTATTTATATTTACATTATTTCCTATGAGAAAATATATTTTGAAGTATAAGTTTTGTCTTAAGAACTCACCTTTGGAACAGATTCAATTTGTATGCCGATGCACATGTAATTAAATAAGAGTGTCTAGAGTTGTTGCAAAAACAATTAGTTTCATGTTGCATGAAATGTGATGATGATATAATGAACTTGTTTTAAATCAAAACATTAGTAAAGTAAATTATTGTGAGTTCATGGATGTTTAGGGTACGTGGCATATTTACTGACATTATCTTACTTTTTTTTTTTTTTCTACAAATTTGTATGACCTTCAGAGTTAAAATGTTTGCTTCGTTGTGATTTCTTCACTCTTCATTCATAGAAAACCCAATGAATTCGCTGTTACTCATTCTAACACCTTGTGATATTGAGTTGTCCCAGCTCAGCAATGAGCTCAGTGAGCAATTTGGGTTCAGTGACTCTTACAGACACACACACACTGCCATCCTCACCCCTGCCAGGCGGCTCTTCCTCCTCACCCTGTGCTGAGAGGGTGTGAAGTGAGCAGTGACCTCAGGATCTCTGCTGAGGCAAAGCAGAAGCTCGGCTGCGTCTGGCCTCATTTGCTTCTCACCTCTAAATTAAAGCCTGAGCACAGCGGATCCTCCCTGCGCGCCCTGTGCTAGCTTTTTTCAGCGTCAGGCTCACCCTGTCGTTTTCATCTGGCCTGATGAGTGCTACGGGGGTGAATATGTGTTCAGCTCGCTGTTTCGGCTGACAGCTGCTGCTTCACACACCAGGTTGCACCGGGCAAGGTTTAGCTGGTGCGAAACGTGCTTAAAAAGTTCAATGTTATACTGTACATCTTACGTACTGTATGTCAAATTTATAACAAAGGTCTTTATAGTTAGAAATATGACATTTAAAGAAAGAAATTATAATGAAATACAATACAATGAATTTGGCAGATTTAAAGCGATGGGCGCTTATGCCATCTTAACATCATCACTTCCATATTGTGGCATAATTGTGAAAATTCATTCACCTATAATCCCATAATAAGTCCATTTTAATTCCACCGTTGCTGTTTTACTGGTTGCTCCCATTACAGTGCGTGGTCACCCCAGTAGATTATCCAAGTCACACATGGTTGATTTTGGCACAGGTTTATCATAGGATGCCCTACCTGACGCAACCCTCCCATTTTTACTTGGGCTTGAGAAGAGCCCTAAGGTGCTATGCCACCACTTGCTATTGCCCGGGACATGATCCCGAGCTTTGCCTATGGCAATAAGCCTTACCCCAAGCTAACAATGTCCTCTATTTCAATTCGGATTTTTGGGGCAGTGGTGGTTCATAGGACAGTGGTGGTTCAAACTGTTACTGAGTTATTGATCGGAAGGGTGGGGGTTCAAGCCCCAGCTCTGTTGAGGTGCCCCTGTTGAGACCTTGTGCAAGCCCCTTAACCATACTGCATTTACTATCATGAAGGCCCTGCGCTCTAACCCAAGTTTCCCACAGTTTTGGAATTTTTGAAGTGTTTGTGTGTGTATGTACGTACCACTACATATACCCTTTAACTACACTGTGAAGTCAGCAGTTTCTTCAACCACCTTAGTGACATCACTTAGGTTTAAAGATTTGGACTTAAATAGACTTACGTTAATTTTTTAATTATTAGCTAAGTTATTGAATTCAATTCAGTTTTATTTGTATAGAACAAAGTAGCTTTACAGAGTTAAAACTAATAAAAATAAATGAGAAAATGGATGGAGTATAGTACAGACTATAATAATCAGTATGTCCCTGATGAGCAGCCGCGAGCAATGGTGCAAGAAAAAAACTCCCTGAGATGACAAAAGGAAGAAACCTTGACTCAACAGGGAACTCATCCACATTTGGGTGATATCAGATAGTCCATAATTCAGTCCCTTCTACTGTATATCTGCGTGAAATTATGTTAAATGTTCAATATAACAGGAAAAGTTAATGTAAAGTCCACATCAGTTGTTGGAGATTCGGGGTAAACCTTGTTGGAGATTCGAACCTATTGAGCGACTGCAGTCACAAGTCTTTACAGGAAAATTTGGGGTAAATAGGGTTCATTCCATTTTTCTTAGGACCATTCCCATATGTTATAGTATTACAGTAAAAACGTTAAAGTTCAACAAATTGAGATTAGAGGAATAAAAGTGAGCGTTTGGTAAATTGAAAAAGTTTGTAGTTTGCAACATGATTCATTCATGCTGTGTAGGGTTGCAGGGGGCCTGGAGACTATGCCAGGGAGCTCAGCGAACAAGACGGCGTACACCCTGAATGAGGTGCCAACCCATCACACTATGGGTGATTTGGAAACACACTGATCAGCCTACGACACATGTCTTTGGACTGTAGGAGGAAACTGGAGCACCTGCTCAAATCCCACCATGCACATGGGAGAATTCCACACACACACACACACACACACACACACACACAGACCGTAAAAAAGATCCCAAACCCAAACCCTTGAGGTGTGAGTTAAGATAACCAGTAGGCCACTGTGCTCCCTAATGCAATACTATCTTTCAACTTCTTGGACACACAAATTCTTAGTATTCCTTTCGCAGAGGGGCCGGCATAATTACACTGGGTGAGACCTTGACATTTTCATACAGCCAACATTTCCTTGCTTTCTCTTGTCCCTCGAGCTGATGTCAGTGTCAGTGACTGTCCGGTATTCATGCAGCTTAAAAAAATAAAAAATAAAATAGGGAAAATCTGCGCAAGTTAAGGTCTAATAAAAGCTTCTCACGATTCTGGTTTGAACTGAAATCGATCAGCTATTCGGTCTTCCTCATGCTCGACCTGCTCGCTCCCCGTAATTCTAACATTCACGGGTTGGAGAGCTCCAGAGCATTCACGCTCAAAAAGGTCACAGCCTCATTACTTATCCTCTCTCGCCCCCTTCTGCTGGTGGAAATACACTGCAGAGGCTTTCTACTGAGAGGACTGTCCTGTTGAGCACGGCTCCTGCTGGGAGGCTTTGGAAACTCCATTCCTTTCCCAGCTTAAGTCCTTGCGTTCGCCGGCATCTGGAGTTAATCCATCAAAGGTGAACTCAGCAGCAAGCCGTGTCCGTCACGACCATTACTTGATGAGCAGGGTGAGGGGATTGGACTTTTTTATTTTTTGTAACACTTTTCAAATAAGGGTCGTCATTAAGGGCTTGGTAACTACAGTGAAAATAATGCATATGTAGTAATTGTGTACTTAACATTTACATGTATGAACTATTTCAAAAATAATACTAATACTATGTTATAGAACTGTGAAATGATAGATAACATATAGATAAGTAACAATTTTTACACTTAGTAGCATGCAGACATGGGAAAATAATTAATGATGGTTGTGTGATAGTGAAAAGTTTAATGAGAAGCCAGTAAAGCATGGTATTGCTGTATCTCTTGCTATGGTGCGAGCGCGGTGGCGTAGGGGTTAGCACTGTAGCCTCGCACCTCCAAGGTCGAGGGTTCGATTTGCGCCGGGGCACCTGGAGGAAACCCACCAAGCACGGGGAGAACATGCAAACTCCATACACACAGACCCAAGGTGGGAATCGAACCCGGATGTGTGAGGTGACAGCGCTAACCTCTAATCCACCAAATCCACTTGAATCAATGCTTCTCTTTGCCCTTGTTTTTATTTGTGTCTCTGTAGGCAGGGCCGTTGAATCATCGCATCACATCATTCTGTCTCCTTTTTCTTCTGTCTCTTTCTCTCTCTCTCTCTCGTTTCGAAAAAAGACTCGTATACCATTTTTCCCTTGATTTCACCTTATCAGTTCTGTATTTTGCTTTCTCTACTAGGGGATGGTTTGGGACAGGGCCCTTGAATCACCACATGACATCATTCTCAGTGTCTCTGTCTGTCTTTCTCTCATATGGGTTGGATTTAGGAAAGACTCATAAAGCACTACCCATCATTTTTGTCTGTTTTTGGTTTTTAGTTTTCTCATTCTTTCTTTCTCATTTTATTTCTTTTTTTATCTAATATGGGATGGTTTGGGGCAGGGCCCTCGGATCGCCACATGATGTATCTCTCTCTCTCTCTCTTTCTCTCTCTCTCTCTTTCTCTCTCTCTCTCTGTCTGTCTGTCTCTGCTGTCCTGCCTGATGGCTGTGTGACAGTGAGAGCGGTAAGCGGGGCTTTTTCTCTTCATGTCTGACTAGTCTCTGTAATGACTGCAGATGGGAGATCAGCAGGGGGCCCGGGGGCCTTGAGGCCCTGTCATTGTCGCTGTGACCTGCTTCCTTTCCTCGCACTCAACCTCATCATCTGCCCTTCCTCACCACACACTCATTGGGAAAAAAAAAAGGAGATTTGGGCAAATTGCATATACAGTCCATTCGCCCGAGTCTCTGACGCCCACGCGGACGTCAAGTTTTTGTGCAACCGCAAATAAGAAGGAGAATCGCGGCGTGATGCAGAACATCCATTTGTGCACTCATGTATTAGATTGTGTATAATTTCTGTGAATGCGTGTGTGTGTTTGTGTGTGTGTGTGTGTGGGGGGGGTGGCATTTATTCCTGATGATAGACCTCCCCAGGGATGAGCAGTATTCCACAAGGATTAATGAAGATCTGCTTATTGACTGGAATTAATGTCTCGCTCAGGCAGATCTTTAATAAACACCGACTGCACTGCTTCACGAGATGTCTGCTCCAGCGAGGATTTACAGAATCAAATCCCATTTTTAAACAGATTTACAGCTGAGAACATTACAGGATTATTTCGAACGCAAGTGTGAAGGCAAACAAAGTTGCACTCAGGGAAATCTTGAATAATTAACAGGGAGTTATGTTGCGATTTATTGAAGATAATGAAGATAATGAGTAGTCAGTTTGAATTCTTTTGAAATGAGGGGCATAGACCTACAGTTACATAGATGATGAATTGTTTATTTATTAATAAATTAAACGTTGTAAAAAAACTGTCATCACATCATATGATAGCACCTCAGGAATGAAGCTCTTGCTCACAGTGTGGATTGTTGGAAGTTGTCGTCTTCTACTGAGAAACGAACACAAATCCCATTTACCCAAAAATGCCTTATATATTGTAAATATGTCAGTGAAATGTTATATGTCTATACAAACCATCCTTTTTTTCTTCGGGAAAATTTAACTGATTTCTGAAATTTCAAATGTACAATATTCTACGGGAGGCGTTCAAGTCAAACCAGGACTTTTAAATGTGCATAATAACAGAACACAGTTATGAGAGTAATAACTCTGTTTATTTCTCTATATAATCTCCTGCTACAGTAATGCACTCATCCCAGTGTTTCACTAGTGCTTGTACACCATCGAGGTAGAAATGTTTTTCCACTGCACCGAATCCATGATCATACTACCTGCTTCATGTCTGAAACGCCGGCCTCCCAGGAACTTCTTATCTTCTTACAGTTTACAGTGTATTCACATTTCATGTTTTCCATATTTTTATATTCTACTTTTAATTCTATGTTTAATATATATCCTTTTTTGTATTATTTATACCTATATTCATTTTATTTTACTCTATTCTATGTATTATGGTACAAGTCCCGGTTTGAGTTGAACACTCCTTTTAATTTCACATAAATATTTATGAACCACCAAGCCCCTATGTTTAAATTTTGAATAAAAGCTTTATAATTGTAAATGATGTACATATATAGGTACTGTACTGTATGCACTCATTTTAAACAAACCTACAGTATGTACAGTATTGTGTCACACTCCTGATATGGTTCAGCTGGAAATTAAATCGCACCTGCTTTCTGAAATAAAAGCAGATTTGCATTCCTTTAGACTTTACTGTATTACAGTATCGCAGTCATTAACAGATTGTGTTCGCCATGTGAAGATTTTTGATCTGATGGTATCTGACACCGGACCCTGCTGCCGTTTTAGCAGTTTATGTGAGTGACATATGAAGCTGTGTTATTGTGTGGAAGGTGCACTTCTTTCCTAAGAGGGCCTCAAGTCGAGCTTCGAGCCCCTGGGAACCGGGTTAGTGTTCCCCAGCGAGGGAGCGGCGAGCAACGAGCGGGGCATCTTTGGCCCACAACCGCAGGTCATACTGCTCAGCCATGCAGAAACGATCAGAGTATGTCCTCCAGGAGAGAGAGAGACTATGTGTGTGTGTGTGTGCGTGTGCGTGTTTGTCCCTTAACTTTGGCCTACACTCTCAGCCATTAGCCTTTCTGACTCAACGTCTTTGTTCGAACATGACAGGAGCGTTTAAATAATCCCACTCCCTTACACCAATATTTGCTGCCACATGCTGCTTGGACTATTCTTGTTTCTAAAAAAAAGAAATTATTGTTAATTAGAAGAATTTTGCCATATTACGCATATTATTTTTTAAATGCCAAAAAGACATTTTCTTTTTTAACTACAGCCATCTGATGTATACGTTGTGGATGGTCACTTGAGTCATATCACAAAACATGCATACACGTCCTGGGGACATCAGAGAACACCAGTCTCACCGATTTAACATCAAACCCGTCATCTTCGCTCTTTAGGACCCGCTCTTTGACGTTTAAAGTTTAAAGTAACAGTGAAAAACAGCCAGCTGAGGTCATACACCTCAACATCGAAGCTGGGTCAAAGTGTTTAAATCTTATTTCCAGTAATCAGTAAAAGTATGTGCATTAACAATGTCGATAATGAGCAAGCAGGCTGGTATTTAAACCTCAGACGAAAGATGAGGAATGTGGAGGATCAGGTTAAACATCACTGCCTGAGAGTTTGACCTCTGGAGGATATTAAGTCAATATTTTACATTAATATTTGAATGTTTGTTTGTATGTTTGTTTAATCTTGGAGGAAATGTCATTGTTTAACAAAATAGAAACTAATATTAATTAATTTATTTATTTATTTATTTATTTATGCATATTTGCTTTTTTAGGTACTGCCTTACTTGTTTGTTTTTGTTGTTTGTTTGATTCTTTGTTAAATTCTTGGTGGATATCATGCCAATCTTTGAAAATGTAAACAAATATTGAAATAATTAATATTTGTTTGTTTACTTACTTATTTTTAGAGGATATTATGTCAATAGTTGACAAAATCAAAACTAATGTTTGTTTCTTTACTGACATTTATTCTCATAGGATATGATGTTAATAGTTAACAAAATACAAACTAATCTTAATTTCCTAATTTATTTATTTATTTATTTGCTTGCTTTGTTGTTTGTTTGTTTGTTTGGTTGCCTGTTTTTTGTTTGTTTCATTGTTTACAGTTTTTAGAGGATATATTGTCAATATTTGACAAAATTTAAAATGTATTTATTTATTTTTCTGCTTGCTTTTTTTTTTTTTTTAAGGACATTAGGTCAATATTTGACCAAATCTTAACTTATATATCGGCACTTGTTTACTTATGAATTTGTTTGTTTGCTTGTTTGTTTGTTTTTAATCTGGACAACATGATTAATGATTTTACCTATGAATTTATAGTCAGACTCTTATTATACAAATATCTTATCAACCAGAGGCTACTAAATATCCTTCATGAAACACGCTAACGCATTTATCATCGTTCCTCCCCATCCTTCTGCTTGGCATCAAATTTCCCAATTCTTTAATAATTATTTGTTTCAAAAATAGATCTTGTCCCATTTTTAACCTTGCGGGAAGCTGTGAGCTATGTGTAACCATTAATAGCATTCCAGCTGTATCTTGCCTTACTGCAAAAAAAGCATTAAAAATATACTGACTGTCACCAATATCGGAATTTATTATTACATGACTATCAAAAAAAATTTTTTATTTAATATATTATTATATTTGTATTATTAGTATTAATTTGTATTTATTTAGATATTTGTACTTGTATTGATTCTCTTGGCATATACAGTAATAATGAAACTGATTCTTTTTTCAAAATAACTTTGACATTTACAGGAAAAGTTTCTGCTATTGCAACTTGAATCCCTAATTCTTAAATTCCTTATTTGTAAAATTATTTAAAATATTCGTAATAATTATGGACGTTATGTAATAATGTTGTGATATTTTTAAAGGGAGACTGTAATTTGACAATATTCAAGATCTCACTTATGCTTGCACAGTCTACCTTGTGCACAAGTTTATATAAAATATTTCTAGATAATAATCAAATATAATTATTCAAATGAAACGGATAGTAATGTGTAAAGCACACCCTGTAACCCTGTTGGTTCTTGCCACTCGCTGAGGCTTTTCTATTAAACACTTTGTGAAGATGGACTCACGGACTGCGAGTCAGAGCCACAGCGTGAGTGTGTGACGGATGATCAGCTGTAAAGGTGTCTCGCTGAAATTTTCGAGCATGAGTGATTCAAAATCAAAGCTAATTTAGGACAGAGGTTCAGTGTCCTTTCAAGGAGCTAATTAAAATGATATTTTCTCTGCGCAGGGAAATGTTGTATTTAATTAAATTAAGCTATTATCTATGAGTGGGAATGTCGCCCAGTTGCTAATTTTGCTTTGAGTTGGTTAATTTAATTAATATTCATTTTTAAAGAAACCTTTTGTATATCTGACAGTTAAAAAAAAACAACATATGACCAACTTAAAGGAGTCAGTAACATTGAGGGTTCTTCTCTTGAATGTTTGTAATATAATCAAGTAAAGGGATTTTGTAACTGAAATGAGCACACAGTGGTTCAACCATAGCAGCACACATGCAGCATGGGGTTTGGACACGTAATACTTCACATACAATACGATGGAGCTCTTATAGGCTTGTGATCCAATCAAACAATCAAAGGATGTGCCATTTTCTTTGGCAATCATGCCTTTATTGCTATGTCATCAAGTGTATGTTAAACCATGATTTAATACAAGGGTGTTCAAGTCAAACCGGGACTTGTGATGAAATTTCTGGTGAATGAAGGTGTAAATCTTCTGTATTAACATTCAATAAAGAAGACGGGGACTCTTAGCCTCAGTAAAACATGTGAACAGTGCAAATGTTTAAAAGCAGTATGTCCGTGAATGACAATTTAGGTGGCTTGGAGCATGGCGTAAACATTTCCATGAACATTCAGCGAATGAAAGTCCTAAATCGTAAAAAATCTATGAATAACTTGGCACCAGACTTGTCTGTCTGTAGAAACTGTACACAGAGTCGTTCACCAACACCACTTGCACATTACAGGACCTTGGTTCAAAGTTATTGCCACATCCCCTGTACAGTCCTGACCTCGTTCCTAGCCATTTCCACATGTTTTTTTCTACATTAACGGAGTTCCTGGGAGGCCAGCGCTCCAGACGTGAAGCAGGTAGTCCAATCATGGCTCCATTGTACTAAGAAAACCTTCTACCTTGATGGTATCCCAAGCACTAGTGAAAGAGTGCATTAGTATACTGTAGCAGGACATTATATAAAGAAATAAAGGGAGTTTTTACTCTCATAACTGTGTTCTGTTAACCTGCTAAATCAAAAGTCCCAGTTTGACTTGAATACCCCATGTAAAATCAAAACAAGCATTCTGTTCTTAAACATGTCAGTTTCTGACCCATTTTTCTCTCTGCTTTGTTTTTCACCTGTCAGCCTGCTGTCCGTGATGTCTGACGAGTGACTGATGTCGCTGTGCCTGAGCTCACACCACTGCATTTAGCCGCTTAGCGCATATGGTAACCAGTGCAACATAAAAACATTATGAGACTTGCAGAGCGAGCTACTGTATAGTGCCAAGTATAAAAGCAATGTGCAATGGTGTATACAATACTAAGGGGAGGTTCGATGAAGCATTAAGCCTAACTTTATGTGTCGATGGCACAATTCCTACCATAAGTGAGAGGTCTGACCCTGGTGAGTGGCACACAGCTTGTCCGTTCTTGAGCAGATGGAGGTTGTCAGGCAGAGGGCCATATCGGCCTCAGGCTGCGATCTTGACCTGTACAAGCTTTTAAGGTAGGTAAAGATGGAATTTTCACTTCCGCAAAGAAATGCTGTTGTAAAAAGTTTAGCGTTGCTTTTGCTGAAAGTTGTAGAAAGCCTTTCTGGCAAGAGATCCAGAACTGGCTGAGTGAGTCTTACCTTGTCTAATATATTTTTCTGTATGTTCTTTCAGTGAATAGTTCAATGAGCTGATCCTCATTCGTCAATGTCAAGTTTGAGCCATCTGCTGCATTATCTTTGAATGGGAACCGTATCCGTGTCTTGTCCCTGTGCCAGGAGTCAGCTTTAGGAAAGTATATTAGAAATTTGACCGTCAACTGTTTGTGTAACATGGAAAAAGAGAGAGCAGAGGGACAACAGGTTTTATAGAAGACAAGGCCACCTATACAAGTTACACTGCTCAAGAAGTTACACTGTAGTTCACATGAATGTAAGAACGCCTGCATACAGTACTTACACGAATAATATGTACTTATTTGGTTAATATGGCAAGCATGCAATGATTTCCAATGTTTTCCCATACAGTAGAGTGGTTTAGCACTGTAAACCTAGCTGGTGCTCTGGTCTCAGGGTTATCACATTATTGCATGAGAATTTATAGATATCTTCAATGTTGTTTAATTACTTTCAATGTTGTTTATCTTTTTCTTTTATAGGTTGTATGAGATTAAAAACTACCTTTTCAGTATTTCTCTATATAATCCCCTGATACACTACTGCACTTATCCCAGGATTTTACTTCTGCTTGGATACCATCATAGTAGAAAGTTTTCTCAATACACCAGAGCCATGATTGGATTGCCTGCTTCATGTCTGAAACGCTGGCCTCCCAGGAACTCCTTAAAAGGCCCAAATTGTCACACAGCGGAGCTCCTGGAATGTGCAAGTGGTGTTGGTAAATGATTGTCTCGTCCAATGTTTGGGACAAGTTATACAGTACATACAGTAGATTTTCAAGGTTTCACTCGCTGAAGGTACACAGGAACCACTGCAGTGAACTCCGAGCCACCTCGGCTGGGATCATCATTTACAGCTGTCTTAAAAATGTTTGCACCGTTCAAATGTTTTTCTGGTGCTCAGGATCTTATCTCTCCCATGTACCGTCCTTGTAATGTTCTGTAAATGTCAATCGGTTTTATGTTTTTATTAACCAGAAATGTCTTCACGAGTCCCGGTTTGACCTGAACGGCCCTCATATTTCAATTAACTTTTGGAAGCTAAGACAAAAGATAAGGCAGATCGCTTGCAGTAAGTCGGGGGACCAACAAGAGGACATGGACCCCCTGTTGAAGATCTCTGAGATAGAAAGATGTTGATAATGGTTAGCTAAGATTAACTGTTTCCAGGTGCTACTTGGTTTTATGTACATGTTAGGTTAGTAGAACATTTTCAGATGCAAAATGTTTGGTTTCTTAAAATACAACATATAAGAGTTTGGAGAAGATCTGTATGTAATGTTTATAAATGTATAAATAATAATAAAACACTGAGATTACACACAAATTATATAAATTTTTTAGATATTTGTTTAAATGCTTATTTGTACTTTAGTCTACACATAATGGGCGTTTTTTGATGATGTTATACAGTACAGTATGTTAGCTGAGTTGTGTGATAGACTAGAGAATTTGGCTGGAAACAAAGTTGAGTCAATTTGGGTTTTTTTTTCATTATTTTTTACAGTTTCCACATGCTGGATTGAAATATCAGTTCCCCAGGACCATTGTGCAACACAAAACAATATGCAAAAATTAAAAAGGTTCAAAAACCCCAAGACTATGAGATAAGTGCATGACTATAAACTGTAAACTATTGTGTAATGTTGCAGCAATAAGTAGACAGAGCAACAATATTGGCAGCAAAACGAGTTCCATGAATTAAAAAGTGTCTGATGCAGCTTTATAAAAGTGAGTCACACTGGGTGAGATGTGAAATGAATATCCCCAAAATGTCTATTATTATTACCATAATAGTCAGGTCTATATCTGAACCATGATCTTAATCTAGTAATGAAATTGAATGCAAATGTTTTTTTTTTTTTTTTTATGGCCTAAATGAGCTCTGAAAAGCATGCATGATGCTACTCATCACTCATCACTGACATACTCTTCAGCTCTTGGCTTCTCCGCATGCTACTGTATTAACAGTCACTCTAATAAAGTAACTCTGTGCCGTGTGTCTGGTGTGTTCAGCTGTGATTCTGCCAGTCTCTGATATTCTGCAGGGCTCCCGGAGAACCGACTGCGGTGCAGGAGAGATTAACCACGGCTGGAGAGGAAGAGAAAGGGATTATCGACCACGCTACACAACTCCAATGGAGAAGGATAAAGTGAGATATCAGCAGGACTCAAAAACTGCACAATCCCCTTCGCCATCTCTCCCTTATATCTCTCTCTCTCTCTCTCCATCTCTGAGCATCTTGCGCTTTCTTTCAGTCTTTACACCAGTCTCTCTCTCTCTCTCTCTCTCTTTCTCTCTTGCTTTCTTTAGCTTTGCACTATGGGAAAGGTTTTAATGCAGGATTAGACCATCCTTGAGAGATCACACACTCCCTGTGTTGACTAACACAGGTTAACAAAGACTCTCCTCTTCCCGCTGTACTAATCATCAAGTTCACAGTAACAAGATCAGTGTTAATTTAACCCCCACAGTGTCCACTGGCCTAAAACTGAGAGCTATCTGAGGGCTTTTTCACCCTAGCATCCGGTAACACATACAGCCTGATTGACAAAATCCCTTGCACTTGAAAGTAAGGCGGCGCTTAAGGTAAATCTGATCAAGGGCGCACAATCCTGAGTATACTGCAACATCATTAATATTATTGTGCTCACACAGAGCTGACATTTTTTGTACTAGTCAGTGGTAAAGGTGATAGCATGACAAGCTGCTTTTGTTGTCTTATTAACTTCAAAAGAGAGAAAAGAGAGAGACTGATGTCATACGTAACAATACATAAATCATTGCAATCATCAGCAATTTGCTGTGATATGAGTACAGTATGTGTTTTTAAAGTAGAATCTTTTTTTATGGATTATTTTCCAAAAAGAGCACACCACCAAGTTGTTTACTCTTCACCCATCATCAACATACAGTAAGCACTCTAGACAAGAACAAAAAGAAAAACATCAATAGGTTGCAAACCTGGATGAGAGCATACATACAGTCTGTTCATAAATATTGGAACAACGATAAGTTTTTAGGTATTTGAAATGAAACACTCAAGATCTAAGTTATAAGTCAAGACTTTTTATTAAGTTTTAATTCAAGGGAGTTGAGTTGAGTGTTTAATTTTAAATTGAAGAGAACATTCAGACATTCCATCTTTGATTTGAGTCTAGCTGATTTATGCTAGCTATTGGAATTGTTCTTAGTCAAACCTGGTGTTAGCAAACAAAACGTGCTAACTTTTATTCAACTTTTTATCATGCTAACTAAATATATTAGAAATATAAACAAAAATAAGAAGTTTTGTGTTAGCAACCCTAGCATCTGGTTACAGCCTGATTGACAAAATCCCTTGCACCTGAACGTAATGCATTTACATTTAGGCATTTGGCAGAGCGACTTACATTTTTATCTCATTACACATCTGAGCAGTTGAGGGTTAAGGGCCTTGCTCAAGGGCCCAACAATGGCAACTTGGTGGTTGTGGGGTTTGAACCTGGGACCTTCCTAGCCGTAGTCCAATGCCTTAACCACTGAGCTACCAGTAATGAGGAGCTTAAGTTAAATCAAAAAGGTTTAAAAAAAAAAATAAAGATTTGCAATCCGAGTATACTGCAACATCATCAATACTATCGTAATTAGGTAAGAGTATTAATAAAATATTTAATGTTTAAATAGTATAAAAAAATATAAAATATGTAATAATATTTAAATATAGTAACAAAGTAAAATTGCTCATTTTTCAAAACCATGCTTAAAATGTGTTACATTAATACACATGACAACGCATTAGTTAATAAATATAATTCATCAGATTTTTTGATACATCAAAAGTCACCTGACCTGAATTAAAAATGTAACTCTATGTCTCGATATTTCTAGTTTAGAAATAGTTTAGAAACTTTTTTTTTAATAAGTATTCTCTTTAAAAGCAGGCATGTGGTTCTCATCTCAGAGTTCATAGCTTTGCTGAATACTTTAAGATTAATTTTCGGGGGGAATGTCGAAGTATCCAGATTCTCACTCATTTTTTTTCGTTTTTAAAATGTTTTAAAGGAGTGGAAGTAGAAAAATTTTGCTCCAACAGTCTGCACTCACATCAACTAAACGAAGCGGGCGAAGCGTCGCTGAGTCTCTGGCGTATGATAATAATAAATACATGTAAAGAGCTCAGATAATAATTACAGCTTGCTGGAGTGAAACTTGGAGCCGGCCGTGTTTCTTTTGCACAGTGATGATATGTCTTCCCACACGTTATGCATTAATTAGATAGGTGCGTCTCAGGATGAGGCCTGACACAGTCATAAGCGGGCAAGTCCCCGCGTTAAGCCAACAGGAGGCCGCTGTTTAAATCTAGCGTCCTTTGGAACATGTAATTAGATAAGGCTCATCTCAAGATGAAGATGCATCACGTATGATTGGGTTATTATACACTTTCTTTTATTTACTTATAGCTTGAGAGGTATTTCCAGTGCTAGTGTTTTTCCATCAAAGTAACTGTTACTTGTTCCTTGAAATCAAGTTGTTGCAGGAGCGTGTAGACTTTAATCTCAGAGCACTTCTTTGGCCGTCCCTCTTTAAGATCTTTAAGATGGCATCGTTATGCCATAAGGTCAGAAGAATTGTGCTATTATGGAAAAATAAAGTCTAATTGCAGTCATCCGAACTTTTGTATTCAGTCCTAAGCATCGTAGCGGACCGTGTCACTTACATTTACATTTAGGCATTTGGCAGACGCTCTTATCCAGAGCGACTTACAAAAAGTGCTTTAATGTTTACAACATTGGATACATACTTACACTGGGTTAACTAGGTTAATAACTAAGTACCATTAGTCCAACACATCTGAGAAGAGGGTTTTTTTTTTTTTTTTGGGGGGGTTAGTCCAAGTACTGGAGAAACAGATGCGTCTTGAGTCATCTTTTAAAGATAGTCAAAGTCTCTGATGTACGGACATCTAGAGGAAGTTCATTCCACCACCTAGGTGCCAGAACAGAAAAGAGCCTGGATGAATGCCGCCCTCGATCCCTGAGAGATGGTGGGATGAGGCGAGCAGTGCTGGAGGATCGGAGGGAACGTGGTGCAGTGCGTGGTGTAATTAGCGCAGAGAGGTAAGTGGGTGCTGGGCCATTTTTAGCTTTGTAGGCAAGCATCAGTGTTTTGAATTTGATGCGGGCAGCTACAGGAAGCCAGTGCAGGGAGCAGAGGAGTGGGGTGGTGTGGGAGAACTTGGGAAGGTTAAAAACGAGTCGTGCTGCTGCATTCTGGATCAGTTGCAGAGGACGAATCGTGGACAAAGGCAGGCCTGCCAGGAGCGAGTTGCAGTAGTCCAGTCTTGAAATAACAAGGGACTGAACAAGCACCTGAGTAGCCTGTGAAGAAAGAAATGGGCGAATTCTTCTGATATTGTAAAGAAGAAATCGACAAGAGCGAGTAAGGTTAGCGATGTGTGGGGAAAATGACAGATGATTGTCCACGGTTACCCCAAGATTGTGGGCAGTGGTTGAGGGAGTGATTTGGTTGTTGTCCATGGATATCACAAGGTCTTGACCTGGAGATGAGTCACAAGGGATAAACAACAGTTCGGTTTTACTGAGATTGAGCTTCAGCTGATGAGCAGCCATCCAAAATGAGATGTCTGCCAGACATGCTGAGATCCGGGTGGAAACCTGAGTGTCAGAGGGAGGAAAGGAGAGAACAAGTTGGGTGTTGTCTGCATAACAGTGGTATGAGAATCCATGCGATGATATGACCTTACCAAGAGACCGGGTATAGAGGGAGAACAGAAGAGGACCAAGTACTGAGCCCTGCGGGACACCAGTAGAGAGTCTACGTGGGGCAGATGTAGATCCCCTCCATGTTACCTCATATGACCTATCTTTTAGGTAAGAAGCAAACCATTGCCACGCTGTTCCACAAATTCCAAGGCTTGTAAGAATAGATAATAGAATCTTGTGGTTTATGGTGTCAAATGCAGCTGACAGGTCCAGGAGGATGAGGACAGATGAAAGTTTAGCAGATCTAGCAGCATGGAGCTTCTCAGTGACTGACAGAAGGGCAGTCTCTGTGGAATGTGCCACTTTGAATCCAGATTGGTTTGGGTCATTAAGGTTGTTCTGTGAGAGATAAAGAGACATTTGATTATAAACCGTTCTTTCAAGAATTTTGGAAATAAAAGAGAGCAGTGATACCGGGCGATAGTTGTTAACTTCTGATGGGTCCAGGCAGGGTTTCTTGAGGATGGGAATAACCCTCGCCTTCTTAAAAGCGGCAGGAACATGACCAGATGATATGGATTGGTTGATGATGGCTGTGGTGAAGGGAAGGAGGTCTCGTGAGATGGCCTGGAGCATTGTGGAAGGGATTGGGTCTAATGAACAGGTGGTGGGGTTAGATGACGAGATGATCTGTTGAATCTCGTCAGATGACAAGTTGGAAAATTCTGCTAAAGGAGGGAAGGAAAGGTCCTGAGGTTCTGCCGTAGGAGTTTGGTTGAGAGCGAAGGACTGGCGGATTGCTGCAATCTTCCAATCGTAGAATGTGGCAAAATCGTCAGCAGTCAGAGAGGAAGGGGCAGGAGGAGTCGGTGGGTTGAGTAGTGAGGAGAAGATGTTGTGGAGTTTGCCAGGATCATGTGCAGACGCTTCCAACTTTTGTCTGAAGAAGGTAGTTTTGGCAGAAGTCACATCACATAAGAATTTGGAAAGAAGAGTCTGGTAAGAGATGAGATCTGCATCAAGCTGTGATTTCTTCCATCTTCTCTCCGCAGTTCTTAATTCTCTCCTGTTGTTGCGCAGTACATCAGATAGCCAAGGAGCAGGACAAGACGTCTTCCTTGGTTTAGATGACAGCGGGCAAAGGAGATCTATGGATGAGGAGAAAGAGGAGAGGAAAGTTTCAGTCGCAGTCTCTAGTGGTAAAGAGGAGAAGGAGTCTGGGTCTGGGAGGAATGATAGGGTGTATGAAGACACAGAGGAAGGGGAGACAGAGTGAAGGTTTTTGCGGGTAAAAGAGACATTTTGGTGGTTAGGTTTACATAGAATGGGAAGGGTTATGGTGAAGGATACCAGGTAATGATCAGATTTATGAAGAGGAATAGTAGTTATATATGTGACTGGGGAAGGGCGGCAGAAAACAAGGTCGAGAGAATTTCCTGCCTTGTGTGTAGGAGGGCAGCTGTTTAGAGTTAAAGAGAAGGAGTTAAGAAGAGGGAGAAGGAAAGAGGATTGGAGTTTATCAGATGGAAGGTTGAAATCTCCTAGAACAGTGAGAGGAGTGTTAGCAGAAGGAAAAAGACTAAGAAGTATGTCCATTTCATCTAGAAAGTTTCCTAGAGAGCCAGGAGGACGGTAAATAACTAAGATGTGGAGGTTAATTGGAGAGGTTACCTTAACTGCATGAAATTCAAATGATGAAAAACTGAGATGAGACAGGGTGATGGGCTAGAAGGACCATCTCTTGGACAAGAGGAGACCCGTACCACCACCTCTGCCAGTTTCTCGTGGAGTGTGAGAAAATACATAGGCAGAGGATAGGGCAGCCGGTGTAGCTGAGTTCTGAGAAGATATCCAGGTCTCAGTTAGTGCCAGAAAGTCAAAAGAGTAATGAGTAGCTAGGACAGAGATAAAGTCTGCTTTCTTTACAGCAGATTGGCAGTTCCAGAGCCCACCTACCACCAGTGCAGGACAATGAGACAGTACTGGAGGGTAGATGAGGTTTCTGGGAGATCTGCCTCTGCTGTGTGAGTAAAAGCATCTTGGTCTGTGAGAACTGACAGAGATAGGTTGAAGACACATGCTAGACTGAGGTAACTGTCTATAAAAACTTGTAACTTCTTGGCAAACAAGAGTTTAAATCAATTCTCTGTGCACTACCTTTGTTGCAGGATATTCTTATTAACCTTTGGAGACACCTTCAATATATGTAGCTAAGCCCTGCCCACAATTCACACCTTAAGGAAGCCTGAAACTACTCTTGATTAATTACCTGAGAACTAATTGCTTTAGACCTACTTCAATCACACTGCAATCAACACTACCAAACAGCAAAAACTAGGTACAGTATACAGTATGAACTAATTGTGTTTTCAAAAACAGCACAAAAGTTAAAAACCTACCTTACCAGTGGAGAAGAATCCAATTTAGAAAACTAAAGCACACTTGAGAATGAGGCACATAGGAGATAGCATGTAGATTTAAAGGGCAAAATAGTATCACTGGTACAGTAAGTAAACATTAATATTATTTCTGTATTATTTGCTGAAACAATTGATACAGTACAGTTTTCATGTATTTGTACTGTACTTGAATAGTTCTATTAATGGATGTACTGTAATACGTTTTTCTTCTACTTCACAACATCTTACAACAAATATCTGTACTTCCTACTTCATTACATTTCTGCATGGCAATGCGGTACAAAACCACAGTGGTGTGTAGTATTTGAAGCGGGAATATCAACACCTGCTGACTATTATGCGTAATCGTGTGATTTGCATTCCCTCCATGAAACGATGAATCATTTAGCAGGTGTTTGAAATCAAAAGGAGAGATCTGTGCAGACAACAATGAAACAGCATGTTCACAGTTAGCAAGGGGAGAGAGAGTAAGAGACTGTAAGAAACTTAAAAGCTACTGTCAGCTAATACCAGCTTAGTACAGTGAAACCTTGGATTACGAGCATAATTCGTTCCAGAAGCGGGGTTATATTCCAAAACAATTGTAAACCAAATCAAATTTTCCCATTAGAAATAATGGAAACTCAAATTATTCGTTCCACAGCCCAAAAAAAGAAATACATAAAAATAATTAACACAAAATATAAAGTAAAAATAAAACAAATTAACCTGCACTTTACCTTTAAAAAAGAATCGCGACAGAGCAGTGTTTCTATGTAGAGATGAGAGAAACAGCGTGTGTGCCTGTGTGTCTGTAAAGGCTAAAGTAGAAGGGGTCTGTGTTTGTGTGTGTGTGTGTGTTTGTTTGTGTAGCACGGTGTCCAATGACACACGCGCACATAGACACAAAGAGCAGGCTGAGCCTTGAGCAGAAAAAGAAAATGGAGCTTTAACCTCTCTAATGAGACTTGCTTTTGCTACGCACGCTGTACACAGACGCATACAGACACAAAGTAAAATGTGTTTTACACGCACATACACGTGGTCACAGAAAACAGTATGTTTACGTAAACGGATGTTGATTATACCAGTAAGAGACGCGCACTAAGACCCAGCAGGGGAGACAATTACCCACAGTTCCGCAGTGCAAGGCTCATTTTGAACTAAAGTCAAAATTTATAAAAAATCTTTGCTCGTCTTGCGGAACACTCGCAAACCACGTTACTCACAATCCGAGGTGCTTAAATAAATTTGATGGTGAGTACATTTTGTACTTTTACTTTTACAAGGTAAAATGTAAATTAATTACTTTATTGCTTTATTTGAGCAATATTTTACATAAGATTTGTCTACATTTACTCAGGATTTGTGCACTACTGGTTTCACGAGCATATTTTAGCTTATCTTTGATTGTTGCATCCTTCCTTTGCCGCAACTAATGATGTCAAAGCATGTCAGATCCAGGGCAAACGCTTTTAAGGTCATAACCAATTGTAGAGAGAATACTGAATGTGCAAACTGGGTTTAAGTTCACAGCCTTGTATCTAGTGTATGCCATTTTATTATCCCATAACTCAAATCTTAATATATCCCAAGGACAACTGGTCAAAATCCCGTCCTCAAACAGCGCTGTTACAGCAACAAGCAACACGATCTACTATCTTCAGTATGTTTACGAAAGTCTCTTCAAGCAGGACTTATGGAGCACATCTGTATTTTGGAGACAGATAACACAGATGTTGTCACTGTTGCTGGGTTTCAGGTGAATTCCAGTTCAGTTGTCCTGTCAGTGTGGGGATTCACTGTGGGTGCTCGCTGAACCAGTCGTCGATCCGTGCCTGACGTGCCTCCGTCCGCGCTCGTCGTGGTTTTTACACTTTTCTGCCCAATACCGCATATCGCATGGATTATCTCAACTCGAACGTCCTACACGCATTGAGCTCAGCTTGCATTAGGCTGTATTTATGTCACGGTTTGTTGGATAGGCGCTATTTTACACCGCTCTTTGAAGCCCAACAATCAGGACTTATCAGGAATTTTTCAGCAGCCTGATAGTGTGATATAAGACACTGTATGTTTGAATTAGACTCAGACTGTGATATATAACAGATATCCCAGGTCACTGATTAACTCCATTTTACGCTCTTTTACATCTGACAGTCTTCCTCTTCACTGGCTCTTCCCCAGGCTGGAGTCTTCCTCCTCATCATCGTCACCCTCTCGATGCTAATCTAATCTCTTCCACTGAACCTAGAGCTGAAGGTGGCAACTTGCTTCACGATCTTACTTGTTATATTGCTTTAATAAGGAGAAGCATGGTGTCTAAGTGGCATCATAAGCATCAAGTGGATGATTTTCACCTGCTTATTTAAAATGCAAATGAGCATGTTAACTGTAAATGTAGTGACTTTATAAGACAAAATACAAAAGAGTAGGAAAGAGCACATATTTGAGGATGTGGTTACAGTGTTCAAGCTTTGTGTGGCCAAAATGAATATGCAAAAATGAGTTAACTATTTCTTAACTGTCTTAAGCATCGCATTTTTGATATAATCATATGATAATGAGATGCTAAAAAATGTTCTTTCTAAACATTTCTGTTTAACATTAAATATGAACAAATATAATGTTAAGTATACGTTTAAAGACATATTTAAGACCCGTTTCTAGGCATATTAATTAATTTAAAGCTTAAAATCTTTTAAGGTTAAAATATTTGTTTGAAAATAACCTAATTAAGAAAAATTGTGATTAAATTTTTTCTTAAACAAATGTATTGTATTTTCATGTATTACTGTACATGACAGTGAACATGGATGCTTTAATGGATTAAAGTACTGAACTAGAAGTTGCAATTTTGTCAAATATTGAAGATGAAAATCTTAAGCTATATACATATACTTATTATATATATATATAATAAGAAAGATATAATTTCCTTTCAAAAATAATGTACATACTGTACATACATAAAAACATTTATTAGCAAATATTATTTTCCCCTTTTGATGGGGGGCAGAAATATTAAGAAAAACATGAAATTAATGTCTTAAATTTTTTAAATAATTTCAACCAAGATAACGGGAATAATCTGTTTTTTTTTTTTCATGTGATAAAATTGCTATACAACAACTAATATACAGAATTGTGATAAGTCATGTATTCTTCAAAACCTGTTGGTTTCGAGTCTGCAGCACTCTTGTGTTCACTTCCTGATGATTGTGTACAGACGACGGTTTCTTGACTTGCTTACTTTGTCAGTATTGTCCCACACTTTTCTATTGGGTCTGGGTCTGGAGATGACCCAGGCCATGAGTCCCGGAGCTGACTACCATTGTCACATAGCTGGTTTTTCACTACTTTTTCAGTTAATTAGCACAATCCTTCAGCCAGGTAGGCTAGAACTACTGTAATTTGTGACATCACCTGTTCAAATTAAAATTTACAATTAAAATTTTATTAGTCACATAAACAGTCATTCACAATATGATATGAAGTGAAATGCTTGTACAACCACCCATGACCTAAAAATGCCATGTATGATAGTTCTCTGTGCACATGGCATACAGTAATACACAGCATACACTGTCTTACATTAGAATGCAACTATTTTCAATACTACTGTATATGCACTTTTTGTGTAAAAGGGGTGAGCTTTATTCATTATGTGTTTTACCATGTTAAATACATAATTATCATTATAATAATCATCATATGATCCCAAGACTGAACAACAGGGAAACTCTTTATTTACCCGAGTGGTTTTGAATCAGATCGAGGCATTATGCATCACATCATATCATCTGATTATACATCATACAGGAGATATGCAGCAGTAATTGTGTAAAGCTGCGCCGATCAGGCCAGGTGCAAGTGCAGCACTGTGTACAGATTCACCCCACCTTGTTTTGTTTTTTTTAATGACGTTTAAATGTAGGATATGTGCATGCTCTAAAGAACATACACTTTTAACACCATGTTTTCCTCCAAACTCTTTAACCGCTTTAATGCGATTTAACAGCGTCGCATTTGACGCTTCACGATTCATTACAAGGCCACGCTGTACACGTAGGCCCACGACGGCGTTCCAGCACGGCCCCAGATGCTCCGCAGCTTTCCACCGTGTTCACTGGCTGTGTAACTTAACGTTCACTTACATCCGTTGCTGGACTCGCTAATTGGAGGTGCATTAGGTGAGCGGCGTCCCGTCTGCATCCGCATCTATTTTTATTGTACTGAATTCGATGACTGTATTTGGGTTCTCACGCTACACTTGCCGGCATTGCCGACTGTAAATAACGCGCTTGTAAATGCGCACATTGCTTACACACACACACAGACACACACACAC